>NC_053023.1:554894107-555093610 GCF_003073215.2 Triticum urartu
ATCATGTCATCATGTGCATTGCATTTGCATACGTGTTTGTCTCATGCATCCGAGCATTTTCCCCGTTGTCCGTTTTGCATTCCGGTGCTCCGTTCTGCTCCGGTGGTCATTTCTACCTCTCTTTCATGTGTGGGGGTTAAACATTTCCAGTTTGGACCGGTACTTGCCAAGCGGCCTTGGTTTACTACCGGTAGACCACCTGTCAAGTCTCGTACCATTTGGACTTCGTTTGATGCTCCAATGGTTAACCGAGGGACCAAAAAGGCCTCGTGTGTGTTGCAGCCCAACACCCTTCCAATTTGGCCCAAAACCCACCAAAACCCTCTCCATCATCTAGAGCATTCAATCACGATTGCGTGGCCAAAAACCGCACCTCATTTGGACACTCCTAGCTCCCTCTATGCCTATATATAGCCCCCCTCTCGTAAATCCCGGGTCAAAACACCCCCCTAAAACCCTAGATCCGCTCGCGCCGCTGCTGGACGTCTCCGTTTCCAGCCGAACACGTCGCGCCGCCGCCCCGCACCAGTGGCAGGCTGCCACGTGGCGCCGCCGGCCCTCCCCGCGCCAAGGCCCGGAGAGCCCACGGCGGGTCCTCCCCGGCCCATCTCCTCCCGCCGCCCGCGCCATCGTCTTCACCGACCGCGGCGACACAGCGCCGCCTCGCCTCCATCTCCGGCGGCCCGCTCCAACGCGCCGCAGCGCGCTCCTCGCCGGTGGCCGCCGCGACGCCGTCCGGCCTCGCCACCTCGTAGGCCGCCGCGGCCAGGGAGCAGCTCGCCGCCTCCGCCGTCCGCCGCCCCGGCCCCGAGCTCCGGCGACCGGGTCCGCGCCTCCCCGCCGCCTCCTCGTCAAGCCCCAGCCACCACTCCTCCATTTCCGGCGAACCTCGGCCCCGTGCTACAGTATCCGGCATAGAACCCTAGATCTGGATTCAAACGTCGGTTGACTTTTTCCCTTCTCCCCTTAATTTTTGGCAATGTTCATCGCATCGTAACTCCGCATCCGTAGCTCCGTTTTGGCATATAGCATATCAAAATGTTCATCTCAGAGAGTACATCATTTCATCTTGTTGCATCATTTTCATTTGAGTTCATCTTGATGCCCGAAATGCTGTTGGAAGAGTGCTATTTGAGATAATTGTCAGATCTGCTGCTCCAATTAGATATTTGTAATTTTTGCCATGATTAATATGTGCATGATATGCCCCTGAGCTCTACAGGTGTTTTGTTATTTGCTTTGCCATCTATCCAGAGGTGCAACCCATGTATTTTTGTGATTTGTGTGGTGACTAGCACAAGCTTGCAAAGTGGTGCATTCGTTAATGCTGATTTCAGGGACCTAGCAATTGCACTAAGTCCTTGATCTGTTTATATCAATATGCCATATGTTCATGTTGTTTCCTAGTGATCCATACCTCTTTTGAGGATAATCAGTAAGGATGATTTGTTAATCTTGTAGTGCTCTATCCATCCATTTCTTTGTTTGCAATTATGAAGCACCCTAGCTTGAGTCAATCGAGCTCTACTTTTGCTATTTCGTGAATCTGGTGCAGATTATCTACTTGTTAGCGATTTTGCCGAGGATGTTGTAGTTGATCCGTGCATGCTATGTTATTGTTATTGCCATGTCTAGCTTGTATAATGTGTATTATTGATGGGTGTATGCTTAGATTGTCATGACTTGCTCTGTAGTGAGTGCATCGAGCTCGTAAACATGCCTACTTGATATCTGATTTTGCATGCTCCAGTTTTCACTAAGTCTGAGAACTGATTATGTTTTTGCCATGTTCACATGCTTGCAAATGTATTTTATGATCCCTTCTGGCTCAAGGTCACTAAGGGACTTATGTTAAGCTCTTTGAGTAGCTCCATTCCATGCTTTACTTTGCCATGTTCAGGCCCTGTAGCATATAGTTTTTCTTGCCCCAAAGTGTGCTACCTGATCTGAAATTCTAGACAAGTGTTAATTTCACTAAGTCTGAAATATGTTTACCAAATGCGTTTTTGCCATGCTGGTTTGAACCTGTTACTTAATGAATTGGCCGTAGCTCAGTGTTCATCTTTTGTTAAGCTTCATGAATGGATCCCTACCATGTATTTTGTTGTCATGTTTGAGTGCTGTAGCATGTTCAGCTTGTTGCATTTAGATGGCTCCATGCTGTGTATCGCAGACCGTTGTCATATTTGAATTGCTTGCCATTTCCAAACGTGACTCCGATTCCGGTGATCTTTATATCGTTTTCAAGAGAAATCATCCCACCTTTCCAGTGGCACACTTGGATTTCCATGTTGAGGCCAGGTTCATTCATTCCTTGTCAAATCTTGCATATGCATCACATATCGCATCCCGCATAGCATACCATGTTTGCATCATGTTGTTTGAGTTTGCACATGGTTGATTGTGTTCCGTTGGCTTGTTTGTCTTGTTTGGGTAGAGCCGAGAGACGAGTTTGCTAACGAGGAGCCCGTTGAGTTTGCTTTCGAGGATCCAGTCAACTCTAACAACTTTGCAGGCAAGATGATCTTACCCTCGAAATCACTACTATCTTTGCTTTGCTAGATGCTCGCTCTTTTGCTATGCCTATGCTACGATGCCTACCACTTGCTTATCATGCCTCCCAAATTGCCATGTCAAACCTCTAACCCACCATGTCCTAGCAAACCATTGATTGGCAATGTTTCCGCTTTGCTCAGCCCCTCTTATAGCGTTGCTAGTTGAAGGTGAAGTTTGGAGACCGTTCCTTGTTGGAACATTATTTACTTGTTGGGATATCATTATATTATCTTGTTATCTAAATGTTCTATATACTTGGTAAAGGGTGGAAGGCTCGGCCTTTTGCCTAGTGTTTTGTACCACTCTTGCCGCCCTAGTTTCTGTCATATCGGTGTTATGTTCTCGGATTTTGCGTTCCTTACGCGGTTGGGTGATTATGGGAACCCCTTGATAATTCGCCTTGAATAAAGCTTCTCCAGCAATGCCCAACCTTGGTTTTACCATTTTCCACCTAGGCTCTTTTTCCCTTGGGTTTCCGGAGCCGAGGGTCATCTTATTTTTAAACCCCCCGGGCCAGTGCTCCTCTGAGTGTTGGTCCACCTGTCAGCTGCCGGTGGCCACCAGGGGCAACTCTGGGCTGGCCTACCCGTACCTAAGACAATCTGAGTGTGCCCTGAGAATGAGATATGTGCAGCTCCTATCGGGATTTGTCGGCACATTCGGGCGGTGTTGCTGGATTTGTTTTAACTGGTCGAAGTGTCTTGTAGAACCGGGATACCAAGTCTGATCGGAATGTCTCGGGAGAATGTCTATTCCTTCGTTGACCGTGAGAGCTTGTCATGGGCTAAGTTGGGACTCCCTTGCAGGGATTTGAACTTTCGAAAGCCGTGCCCGCGGTTATGGGCAGATGGGAATTTGTTAATGTCCGGTTGTAGATAACTTGAACCTTAACTTAATTAAAATGAATCAACTTTGTGATTTACCGTGATGGTCTCTTCTCAGCGGAGCCTGGGAAGTGAACACGGTGTTAGAGTAATGCTTGCCGCAGGTTGGTCTCTAGTTATTCGTTCGCGCTTGGCCTTCTCTTCTCACTCTCTTTTGCGAACAGGTTAGCCACCATATATGCTAGTCGCTTGCCGCAGCTCCACATATTTACCTTGCCTTACCTATAAGCTTAAATAGTATTGATCACGAGGGTGCGAGGTTGCTGAGTCCCTGTGGCTCACAATTTACTTCCAAACCAGATGCAGGGCCTGACGACTTCGTTCCAGATGACGCGCTTGAGCTCAAGTGGGAGTTCGACGAGGACTCACGCCATTACTATGTGTCTTTCCCTGATGATCAATAGTGGTGCCCAGTTGGGGCGATCGGGACCGTGTCACATGTTGGGTTGATCTTTTATTTTGGCGCCGTAGTCGGGCCATGAGTGATTGGATGATGTAATGCTATTTATTTACTTTGTTTAACGTGGCGAGTGTAAGCCAACTATGTACCTTCCCCTTTTATTATCTATTTACATGGGATGTTGTGAAGATTGCCTTACTTGCGACATTGCTTTCAATGCGGTTATGCCTCTAAGTCATGCTTCGACACGTAGGAGATATAGCCGCATCGAGGGCGTTACAAGTTGGTAATCAGAGCCTTCCCCGACCTTAGGAGCCCCCACTGCTTGATCTTTTTTAGCAGCCGTTGTTGAGTCTAGAAAAATGTTTTGAGTCATTTAGGAATTATATATCACAGAGTTTAGGAATTATTTTTACTCCCCGGTCTCCTTATCGCTCTGGTAAGGCATCCTGGCGTAGAGTTTTGACTCTTCTCTTCTCAAATTTCACTAAAAAAATTTAGGATCACGCGGGTATCTTGGAATCATTTCGATGGTTTTGTGACAAGAACATTGTTCTTGGTGCCTCCTGTCTTGAGGGGTTGTGGTAGTGTCCCGGGGAGTTGAGCTCCGAGGTGTTGTCGTCACAATTTTATCGTTGCAGTTCTAGAATACCTGAGTTTAGTACGCCGACATCGAAAATCTCTTTTATGCAGTTGTTGGTGAGATAACCTCGACGCCACCCAGTACTGGGGCGGGAGTTCGGGAGTATTGCCATAACTTGTATAACGGATGCTTTTCGAAGGTTGAGGTAGATGGTTTCCGAAGTTTTTCTCGGTTATGTGTTGAAGGATGGATACAGCTGGATGTAGGATTTGCTAGATTTGGGTGAGATATTATGCTTCCCCTGTATCCCCAACACCTGATTGCATAACCAGAAAGGTTCGGGAGTTTCATAGGTGGGAATTCTTGTAGCTCTAGTTCTTCTTCCACGGATATTTGGTTCGAGATTGGGTTTTCTTACCGAGTATTCATTCTTGATCCGTACCTTGTTGTTTTATTCCTCTACCTAAATTCTAAGTGGCTCCTCAATTTATGGATATGTGACCATTTCAAGTGGAATGCATTCGTTCATTTTGTTCGGATGTGAAGATTATATGTTGCAATTTCAACCCGCTTGATTCAGATTCATTTTATCTGTAAATGTGCTAACGGATGTCACCCTCTTCAGGATGGCTCCCGCTAAGAGCAGCAATCAGAATCAGAATCAGGATCCGCCACCACCTCCCCCTCCTCCGGAGGCATGGCAAGCTGTGATGGCCGCAACCAATGCAAACACGCAGTTGATCATGCAAATTCTTCAAGAGCGCAATCAAGCGAACCAAGGCAACCAAGGCAACAATCAGAATCACTTTGCTACACTCAACCAGTTCCTCGCAAATCAGCCAAAGACCTTCAGCAATTGTGTTGAGGCAACTGATGCTGACGATTGGCTTGTTGACTTGTGCAAGCATTTCGAGTGCAGTAATGTCAGGCCTGAGGACTTTGTCAAGTTTGCTTCCTTCCAACTCAAAGACCAAGCTGCAGAGTGGTTCCAGCAATACAAAGATTCCAAAGGAGGCCGTGTGATTACCTGGGATGAATTCCATCAAGACTTCAAAGCTCATCATATCCCTTAGAGCGTGGTTGAAAGCAAGCCTGAGGAATTCCACAACCTGAAGCAATGCTCTTTGTCTGTCTATGACTACAACAAGTTGTTTCAGAAGCTCACCCGTTTTGCTAAGCAGGACGTCCCTGACGAGAAGAGCATGATATACCAGTTCAAGGGTGGTCTCAGAGAAGAAATCCAGCTAGCTCTTGTTCTCTTTGAGCCCTTGAGGTACGATGAGTTCTACAACATGGCATTGAAGCAAGAGGCTGCTCAACTGAAGTGTGATGCTTCCAAGAAGCAAGTCAGAGATGCTACTCCTTCTTCCTCTACTCAAGTGGCCAAGCAGCAGAAGTATTGGCTTCCTCCTCCTCCGTTCCGTCAGCCGTATCAGCAGAAGAGCAAAGGTGGCAGTGGATCTTCCCACCCACCCAACCCTGGCTTTCAGAACAAGACTTCGTCTCAAGCTCCAAGATCGAGTGCTCCGTATCACCGTCCGCTTTCAGAGGTCACGTGCAACAAGTGCCAACAGAAGGGTCACTATGCCAACAAGTGTTTCAACCAGAGGCGTCTCCCTCCTCCTCCTCCTGTGAGATCGGCAAGTACAGCTGTGGTCAAGCATAACCCCAAGCACGCCAAGGTCAACTTGATGAATGCAGCTTAGGCAGAGGACTCGTCAGATGTCATCATGGGTAACCTTCCTGTTAACGATATTCTAGCTAAAGTTCTTTTTGACACTGGTGCATCGCATTGTTTCTTCTCGAGACCGTTTACATCTAAACATGGGTTGGCTTTGCAAGTTTTGCCTAGTCCATTAGCAGTTGTCTCTCCCGGTAGGCGCATGCATGCTAACTCCATTGCTCCGGATGTTACTATCACTTTGGGTGACTACAAATTTCTATCTTCTCCTACGATTCTTGGTGACTCGGATATTGATCTTATTCTCGGAATGGATTGGCTTTCTAAGCACAAGGCGCATCTTGATTGTGCTGCCAGGCAGATTCAATTGACTCATTCGTCTGAGGATATAATTGTTTTTGCTGCTCGGGATAATACAATCCGTCTGTTTTCTCTCAATGAGAAGGGTGAACTGGATGCCATCTCGCAAATCCCAGTTGTTTGCGAATATCAAGACGTCTTTCCAGAAGAGCTTCCAGGAATGCCTCCGCACCGGCCAGTTAAATTCGTCATCGATCTTGAGCCTGGCACGGAACCAGTGTGCAAGCGTCCTTATAAGCTCGGACCTAAAGAGTTGAAGGAGCTGAAGAAGCAACTCGATATTCAAGAGCGAATGGGTCTCATTCGACCTAGTTCCTCTTCGTGGGGTTGTGGTGTTCTTTTTGTGAAGAAGAAGGATGGAACGGACCGACTTTGTGTTAATTACCGTCCATTGAACAAGAAGACAATCAAGAACAAATACCCACTTCCCAACATCAACAAGCTGTTCGAACAACTCAAAGGCGCCCAAGTATTCTCCAAGCTTGATCTTCGTATGGGTTATCATCAGATTCGAATCCGCGAGCAAGATATTCCCAAGACGGCTTTCAGGACAAGCTATGGTTCATATGAATACACTGTCATGTCTTTTGGCCTCGTCAACGCTCCTCCGACTTTCTCTCGCATGATGAACTTCATCTTCAATGCCTACACCAATGACTTCGTTTTGGTCTATCTCGACGACATTCTGGTCTTTTCGAAGAACAAGGAAGATCATGCCAAGCACTTGCGTTTGGTACTCGATAAGCTCAGGGAACATCAGTTCTATGCCAAGTTCTCAAAGTGCGAATTTTGGCTCGATGAGGTTCTTTATGTTGGGCATATCATCTCTACCAAGGGCATTGCAGTGAATCCTGAGAAGGTGTCTGCAATTGTGAATTGGGAACCACCTCAGAACATGAAGCAACTCCGTAGCTTCCTCGGTCTCGCAAGCTACTGTCGAAGGTTCGTTGAGAACTTTTCAAAGATCGCGAAGCCTCTCTCAAATCTTCTCCAGAAGCACGTCAAGTACGTTTGGTCTCCAGAATGTGACATCGCTTTCAACACTTTGAAAGAGAAATTGGTCACTGCTCCAGTTCTGACTCCTCCTGATGAATCCAAACCGTTCGAGGTCTTTTGCGATGCCTCTCTCCAAGGTCTCGGTGCAGTGTTAATGCAAGAGAAGAAAGTTGTGGCTTATACCTCTCGCCAGTTGAAGCCCAACGAGAAGAACTACCCCACTCATGACCTCGAGTTGGCGGCAGTTGTGCATGCTCTTTTGACTTGGAGACATCTCTTATTGGGAAGAAAAGTGGACATCTTCACTGACCACAAGAGTCTCAAGTACATCTTCACTCAGCCTAATCTCAACCTCAGGCAGACTCGATGGGTCGAAATGATTCAAGAGTATAATCCGAGTATCGAGTATACTCCAGGCAAGGCCAATGTGATTGCTAACGCATTGAGCAGGAAGGCTTACTGCAACAGTCTTATTCTCAAGCCTTATCAACCCGAGCTTTGTGAAGCTTTCCACAAACTTAATCTACAAGTTGTTCCTCAAGGTTTCCTCGCCAACCTTCAAGTCTCTCCTACCTTGGAAGACCAGATTCGCCAAGCTCAGCTTCTTGATGCTATGGTGAAGAAGGTGAAGATTGGGATTGCCAAGAGCCAACCCAAGTACAAGTGCTACCGCCTTGATGACAAGGATACTCTGTTCTTCGAGGATCGTATTGTTGTGCCCAAAGGTGATCTTCATAAAGTTATCATGAACGAGGCTCACAATTCACTCCTCTCCATCCATCCTGGGAGCACGAAGATGTATCAGGACCTCAAGCAGGCTTATTGGTGGACTCGAATGAAGCGCGAGATTACTCAGTTCGTAAATGAATGTGATGTCTGCAGAAGAGTGAAGGCAGAACACCAAAGGCCAGCTGGTCTCCTCCAACCTCTTGCCATTCCAGAATGGAAGTTTGACCACATTGAGATGGACTTCGTGACTGGGTTTCCAAAGTCCAAACGTGGCAATGATGCTATATTCATTGTCATCGACAAACTCACTAAAGTTGCTCACTTTCTGCCTATCAAAGAGTATATCTCTGCAGCTCAATTGGCGGACCTCTATACCTCTCGGATTGTCTCTCTGCACGGTATTCCACAGGTGATCTCTTCAGATCGTGGCAGCATCTTTACCTCCAAGTTTTGGGATTCTTTTCAGGAGGCCATGGGCACCAACATCCACTTCAGCACAGCTTTCCATCCTCAAACTAGCGGTCAAGTCGAGCGTGTCAACCAGATTCTTGAAGATATGCTCAGGGCTTGTGTGATCTCCTTCGGCATGAAGTGGGAGGATTGTCTTCCATATGCTGAATTCTCCTACAACAACAGTTTTCAAGAAAGTTCGGGCAATGCCCCATTCGAAATTCTGTATGGCAGGAAGTGCCGTACCCCTCTCAACTGGTCTAAAACCGGTGAACGTCAACTTCTGGGAAATGACTTAATCACAGAGGCAGAGGAAATGTGCAAAGTCATTCGAGATAACCTCAAAGCAGCCCAATCCCGCCAGAAGAGCTACTATGATAGTAAGCATCGTGATTTGGCTTTCGAGATCGGAGATCATGTTTACCTCCGCGTCTCTCCTATGAAAGGTACTCGTCGCTTCGGTATCAAAGCGAAGCTTGCCCCTAGATACATGGGACCTTTCAAGATCGTCAGCAAGAGAGGCGATCTCGCCTATCAACTCGAGCTTCCTTCAAACTTTGCAAATGTGCATGACGTGTTCCATGTCTCTCAGCTCCGCAAGTGCTTCAAGACTCCTGACCGCACCGTCAACTTCGAAGACATTGAGCTCCAAGAAGATCTCTCTTATCGTGATCACCCCGTTGCTATTCTTGAAGAGACTGAACGCAAGACTCGCAACAAGTCAATCAAATTCCTCAAAGTCAAGTGGTCACACCATTCCGACCGTGAAGCCACCTGGGAACGTGAGGATCACCTCCGTTCTGAGTACCCGGCGTTCTTTCAGTCCTAGATCTCGGGACGAGATCCTTTCGTAGTGGTGGAGTGTTGTAACACCCCGGATAGGATTTACCTAATATGTAATCCAACTCTTGCCGTTTCCGGCATTAAGTTATTTTATTTTCTCGGGTTCGGGTTTTGTCTCCATGTGTTGTTGTCATTGTCATGCATCTCATATCATGTCATCATGTGTATTGCATTTGCATACGTGTTCGTCTCATGCATCCGAGCATTTTCCCCGTTGTCCGTTTTGCATTCCGGCGCTCTATTCTCCTCCGGTGGTTATTTCTACCTCTCTTTCATGTGTGGGGGTTAAACATTTCCGGTTTGGACCGATACTTGCCAAGCGGCCTTGGTTTACTACCGGTAGACCGCCTGTCAAGTTTCGTACCATTTGGACTTCGTTTGATGCTCCAACGGTTAACCGAGGGACCGAAAAGGCCTCGTGTGTGTTGCAGCCCAACACCCTTCCAATTTGGCCCAAAACCCACCTAAACCCTCTCCATCATCTAGAGCGTTCGATCACGGTCGCGTGGCCGAAAACCGCACCTCATTTGGACACTCCTAGCTCCCTCTATGCCTATATATAGCCCCCCTCTCGTAAATCCCGGGTCAAAACACCCCCCTAAAACCCTAGATCCGCTCGCGCCGCCCCGGACGTGTCCGTTTCCAGCCGGACATGTCGCGCCGCCGCCCCACACCAGTGGCAGGCTGCCACGTGGTGCCGCCGGCCCTCCCCGCGCTGAGGCCCGGAGAGCCCACGACGGGCCCTCCCCGGCCCATCTCCTCCCGCCGCCCGCGCCATCGTCTTCACTGACCGCGGCGACCCAGCGCCGCCTGGCCTCCATCTCCGGCGGCCCGCGCCACCGCGCCGTAGCGCGCTCCTCGCCGGTGGCCGCCGCGACGCCCTCCGGCCTCGCCACCTCGCCGGCCGCCGCGGCCAGGGAGCAGCTCGTCGCCGCCCCGGCCCCGAGCTCCGGCGACCGAGTCCGCGCCTCCCCGCCGCCTCCTCGTCAAGCCCCGGCCACCACTCCTCCATTTCCGGTGAACCTCGGCCCCGTGCTACAGTACCCGGCGTAGAACCATAGATCTGGATTCAAACGTCGGTTGACTTTTTCCCTTCTCCCCTTAATTTTTGACAATGTTCATCACATCGTAACTCCGCATCCGTAGCTCCGTTTTGGGCATATAGCATATCAAAATGTTCACCTCAGAGAGTACATCATTTCATCTCATTGCATCATTTTCATTTGATTTCATCTTGATGCCCGAAATGCTTTTGGAAGAATGCTATTTGAGATAATTGTCAGATCTGCTGCTCCAATTAGATATTTGTCATTTTTGCCATGATTAATGTGTGTATGATATGCCCCTGAGCTCTATAGGTGTTTTTGTTATTTGCTTTGCCATCTATCCAGAGGTGCAACCCATGTATTTTTGTGATTTGTGTGGTGACTAGCACAAGCTTGCAAAGTGGTGCATTCGTTAATGCTGATTTCAGGGACTTAGCAATTCCACTAAGTCCTTGATCTGTTTATATCAATATGACATATGTTCATGTTGTTTCCTAGTGATCCGTACCTATTTTGAGGATGATCAGTAAGGATGATTTGTTAATCTTGTAGTTCTCTATCCATCCATGTCTTTGTTTGCAATTATGGAGCACCCTAGCTTGAGTCAATCGAGCTCTACTTTTGCTATTTCGTGAATCTAGGCAGATTGTCTACTTGTTAGCGATTTTGCCGAGGATGTTGTAGTTGATCCATGCATGCTATGTTATTGTTATTGCCATGTCTAGCTTGTATAATGTGTATTCTTGATGGGTGTATGCTTAGATTGTCATGACTTGCTCTGTAGTGAGTCCATCGAGCTCGTAAACATGCCTACTTAATATCTGATTTTGCATGCTCCAGTTTTCACAAAGTCTGAGAACTGATTATGTTTTACCATGTTCACATGCTTGCAAATGTATTTTCTAATCCCTTCTGGCTCAAGGTCACTAAGGGACTTTTGTTAAGCTCTTTGAGTAGCTCCATGCCATGCTTTACTTTGCCATGTTCAGGCCCTGTAGCATATAGTTTTTCTTGCCCCAAAGTGTGCTACCTGATCTGAAATTCCAGACAAGTGTTAATTTCACTAAGTCTGAAATCTGTTTACCAAATGCATTTTTGCCATGCTTGTTTGAACCTGTTAATTAACGAATTGGCCGTAGCTCAGTGTTCATCTTTTGTTAAGCTTCATGAATGGATCCCTGCCATGTATTTTGTTGTCATGTTTGAGTGATGTAGCATGTTCAGCTTGTTGCATTTAGATGGCTACTTGCTGTGTATCGCAGACCATTGTCATATTTGAATTGCCTGCCATTTCCAAACTGTGACTCCAATTCCGGTGATCTTTATATCATTTTCAAGCGAAATCATCCCACGTTTCCAGTGGCACACTTGGATTTCCAAGTTGAGGCCAGGTTCATTCATTCCTTGTCAAATCTTGCATATGCATCACATATCGCATCCCGCATAGCATACCATGTTTGCATCATGTTGTTTGAGTTTGCACGTGGTTGATTGTGTTCCGTTGGCTTGTTTGTCTTGTTTGGGTAGAGCCGGGAGACGAGTTCGCTAACGAGGAGCCCGTTGAGTTTGCTTTCGAGGATCCAGTCAACTCTGACAACTTTGCAGGCAAGATGATCTTACCCTCGAAATCACTACTATCTTTGCTTTGCTAGATGCTCGCTCTTTTGCTATGCCTATGCTACGATGCCTACCACTTGCTTATCATGCCTCCTAAATTGCTATGTCAAACCTCTAACCCACCATGTCCTAGCAAACCGTTGATTGGCTATGTTACCGCTTTGCTCAGCCCCTCTTATAGCGTTGCTAGTTGCAGGTGAAGTTTGGAGACCGTTCCTTGTTGGAACATTATTTACTTGTTGGGATATCATTATATTATCTTGTTATCTAAATGCTCTATATACTTGGTAAAGGGTGGAAGGCTCGGCCTTTTGCCTAGTGTTTTGTTCCACTCTTGCCGCCCTAGTTTCCGTCATATCGGTGTTATGTTCCCGGATTTTGCGTTCCTTACGCGGTTGGGTGATTATGGGAACCCCTTGATAGTTCGCCTTGAATAAAGCTTCTCCAGCAATGCCCAACCTTGGTTTTACCATTTGCCACCTAGCCTCTTTTTCCCTTGGGTTTCCGGAGCCCGAGGGTCATCTTATTTTTAAACCCCCCCCCGGGCCAGTGCTCCTCTGAGTGTTGGTCCACCTGTCAGCTGCCAGTGGCCACCAGGGGCAACTCTGGGCTGGCCTACCCGTACCTAAGACAATCTGAGTGTGCCCTGAGAACAAGATATGTGTAGCTCCTATCGGGATTTGTCAGCACATTCGGGCGGTGTTGCTGGATTTGTTTTAACTGGTCGAAGTGTCTTGTAGAACCGGGATACCGAGTCTGGTCGGAATGTCTCGGGAGAAGGTCTATTCCTTCGTTGACCGTGAGAGCTTTTCATGGGCTAAGTTGGGACTCCCCTGCAGGGATTTGAACTTTCGAAAGCCGTGCCCGCGGTTATGGGCAGATGGGAATTTGTTAATGTCCGGTTGTAGATAACTTGAACCTTAACTTAATTAAAATGAATCAACTTTGTGAGTTACCGTGATGGTCTCTTCTCGGCGGAGTCCGGGAAGTGAACACGGTGTTGGAGTAATGCTTGCCGCAGGTTGATCTCTAGTTATTCGTTCGCGCTTGGCCTTCTCTTCTCGCTCTCTTTTGCGAACAGGTTAGCCACCATATATGCTAGTCGCTTGCTATGGCTCCACATATTTACCTTGCCTTTCCTATAAGCTTAAATAGTCTTGATCACGAGGGTGCGAGATTGCTGAGTCCCTGTGGCTCACAGTTTACTTCCAAACCAGATGCAGGGCCTGATGACTCCGTTCCAGATGACGCGCTTGAGCTCAAGTGGGAGTTCGACGAGGACTCACGCCGTTACTATGTGTCTTTCCCTGATGATCAATAGTGGTGCCCAGTTGGGGCGATTGGGACCGTGTCGCATGTTGGGTTGATCTTTTATTTTGGTGCCGTAGTCGGGCCATGAGTGATTGGATGATGTAATGCTATTTATGTACTTTTTTTGATGTGGCGAGTGTAAGCCAACTATGTACCTTCCCCTTTTATTATCTATTTACATGGGATGTTGTGAAGATTTCCTTACTTGCGACATTGCTTTCAATGCGGTTATGCCTCTAAGTCGTGCTTCGACACGTAGGAGATATAGCCGCATCGAGGGCGTTACACAATTGACCTAAACATTGCTCTAACAAAAGACCAGCATTAAAAACAAAGCCTAAGTACGCATAATTAAAAATCCACCGCCGCGCCGGCCTATGCATCGCCAGTGTGAGATGAGACGTCGATGAGTTGTCCTCGTGACATGCCGCCGTTGGTGGACTCCGCGTCCCCCCTACTGAAGTCAACCGCGTCCTCGTCTTGGTCCTTGTCCTCGGCGCCGCCCTCAAGGTTGTAGTACTCGTAGTATTGGTTGCGCCAGAGCTCGCGTTGGTACTCCACCACCGATTTCTCGATGGACAGACTCTTCTCTACCTCGACCTCGGCCATGCGCAACTCCTCCTCCCGGCGCTCCTCGATCTCCGCCACCTCCTGGATCTCCAGCTCCCGCTCGGCGACCTCATGAGGAAGCAGGTGCTCCATGGCCGCCGCCACCTTTTCAGACGTGGGTTGCATGTCGGAGTCCGAGGTGTCCTGGAATATCTTGGCGTGTGCATCCTCGATCTTGGCATGGATGGCCTCGCCCGGGCCAGGGTGACATCAGCGGCACGGACGACAGCTCGAGCGATCTCGGTGTTTGCAGCCGTCGTCACAGCAGCATCTACAGCCGTCTCGGCTGCTGTAGCTGCCCTGTCGGCTGCCGCAGGCGCCCTCTCGGCGGAAGCGGCCGCGCTCAATGCGGATGCGGCGACACTCTCGGCATAGGCGGCCACGCTCTCGGCGCAGCGGTGGCGCTCGGCGGGACGCGGCCATCATATGTGCCTTCACGAAGCGCTTCCACTGCGTCATCTTTGCAAGAAGGGGGTGCGGGAATGGGGATTAGGATTCGTGGATTCGGGGGTTGCCGGCACTAGAGCAGACGAGCGGGCGAAGCTTAAGGAGGGAGACTTAAATAGACCCAGATATTTTCATCGCAAACGGTTCCTAGAAAACAACTGTGTGTGATGTTGTAGATATTTTTTATTAGCTATGACAGACGAATTTGGAATAAAGTGCCAACGGATGGTGTTTTAAATGAACGAGAAATTTTGTAGTACTAATACAACTGTCATGTCAAATTTTGGAAAATTTCAGGGGTCATTTGACCTTCTAAGACATTTAAGTGATTTTCTAGCCATTTAATGACCATAATTGAAATTTGAACTACATGTACATGGAACAGCTAACCATAACGGTTTGAAAACTCATATTTCGTGTACTTGTTTGTGATTTAATTCCATGTGCAGTAAATTGAAGGAATTTTCAAACATATTGGTCTAACGGCTATGACACAATTAAGCATGGAGTGACATGGCATTTTAATTCCAAAAAAATCAGAAACACACGAAACCTTGGTTGATGTAATGTCATGCCACCAAGATGATGTGGTAAAAAAATTGGCATATTTGACCAAAGTTTGGACACACACCCCTCACAAACCGGAGCAGCTCACTAGAAGGCTCGTGGTTCCAAGAGGGAAAAATGCATGTTTGATGACGAACGGGAGATAGCTTCCTCTTACGGCCTTCAATTTTTTTTCTACGTCTAACGTGCACTACTACAACTGCAATATGAAATTTTTGAAAATTCTAGGGGCCATTTGACCTTTTAAAGACATTTAAGTGATTTTCTAGCCATTTAATGACCGTAATTCAAATTTGAACTGCATCTATATGCAACACGTAACTGAAACGGTTTGAAAAATCACATTTGTGTACTTGTGTGCGAGTTAATTCCATGTGCAGTAAACTAGAAGGAATTTTCAAACATATTTGTATCACGACATGGACACATATGCATGAATACGTATGCATGGAGTGGCATGGCATTTTAATTCCAAAAAAAATCAGAAACACATGAAACCTTGGTTGATGTAATGTCATGCCACCAAGATGATGTGGTAAAGAAATTGGCATGTTTGACGAAAGTTTGGACACACACCCCTCACAAACCGGAGCAACTCAATAGAAGGTTCATGGTTCCGAGAGGGAACAATGCATGTTTGATGACGAGTGGGAGATAGCTTCCTCTTACGGCCTTCAAAATTCTTCTACGCCTAACGTGCACTACTACAACTGTAATGTGAAAATTGGAAAATTCTAGTGGTCATTTGACCTTTTAAAGACATTTAAGTGATATTCTAACCATTTAATGACCGTAATTCAAATTTGAACTACATGTACATGCAATGCCTAACCAAAACATTTTGAAAAATCATATATGTGTACTTGTGTGCGAGTTCATTCCATGTGCAGTAAATTAGAAGGAATTTTCAAACATATTGGTCTCACGACATGGACACATGCATACGTATGCATGGAGTGACATGGCATTTTAATTCAAAAAATAGAAAAATGATGAGAAACACATGAGACCTTGGTTGATGTAATGTCATGCCACCAAGATGACGTGGTAAAGAAATTGGCATATTTGACGAACGTTTGGACACGCACCCCTCACAAACCGGAACAACTCGCTAGAAGGTTCATGGTTCCAAGAGGGAACAATGCATGTTTGATGACGAACGGGAGATAGCATCCTCTTACGGCCTGCAAATTTTTTTCCTACGTTTAACGTGCACTAATACAACTGTCATGTGAAAATTGGTAAATTTCAGGGGTCATTTGACCTTTCAAAGACATTTAAGTGATTTTCGAACCATTTAATGACCGTAATTCAAATTTGAACTACATCTGCATGCAACGCCTAACCAAAACGGTTTGAAAAATCATATTTTTTTGTACTTGAGTGCGAGTTAATTCCATGTGCAGTAAATTCGAATGAATTTTCAAACATATTGGTGTCAAGGCATGGGCACATGCATGGAGTGCATGCCATGGCATTTTAATTCCAAAAAATTAAAAAATTGTCAGAAAAACATGAAACCTTGCTTGGTTTAATGTCATGCCACCAAGATGATGTGGTAAAAAAAATTGGCATGTTTGACGAAAGTTTGGACACACACCCCTCACAAACCGGAGCAACTCACTAGAAGGTTCATGGTTCCGAGAGGGAACAATGCATATTTGCTGATGGACGGGAGATAGCTTCCTCTTATGGCCTTCAAATTTTTTTCCTATGTTTAATGTGCACTAATACAACTGTCATGTGAAAATTTGGAAATTTTCAGGGGTCATTTGACCTTTTAAAGACATTTAAGTGATTTTCTAACCATTTAATGAACGTAATTCAAATTTGAACTACATCTACATGCAACGCCTAACCTAAACGGTTTGAAAAATCATATTTTTGTGTACTTGTATGCGAGTTAATTCCATGTGCAGTAAATTAGAAGGAATTTCAAACATATTGGTCTCACCACATGGACACATGCATACATATGCATGGAGTGACATGGCATTTTAATTCAAAAAATAGAAAAACAATCAGAAACACATGAAACCTTGGTTGATGTAATGTCGTGCCACCAAGATGATGTGGTAAAGAAATTGGCATGTTTGACGAACGTTTGGACACATGCCCCTCACAAATCGGAGCAACTCGCTAGAAGGTTCTTCGTTCCGAGAGGGAACAATGCATGTTTGATGACGAACGGGAGATAGCTTCCTCTTACGGCCTTCAAATTTTTTCCTACATTTAACGTGCACTAATACAACTGTCATGTGAAAATTGGTAAATTTCAGGGGTCATTTGACCTTTCAAAGACATTTAAGTGATTTTCTAACCATTTAATGACCGTAATTCAAATTTGAACTACATCTGCATGCAACGCCTAACCAAAACGGTTTGAAAAATCATATTTTTGTGTACTTGTGTGCGAGTTAATTCCATGTGCAGTAAATTCGAATGAATTTTCAAACATATTGGTGTCAAGGCATGGGCACATGCATGGAGTGCATGCCATGGCATTTTAATTCCAAAAAATTAAAAAATTGTCAGAAAAACATGAAACCTTGCTTGGTTTAATGTCATGCCACCAAGATGATGTGGTAAAAAAATTGGCATGTTTGATGAAAGTTTGGACACACACCCCTCACAAGCCGGAGCAACTCACTAGAAGGTTCATGGTTCCGAGAGGGAACAATGCATATTTGCTGATGGACGGGAGATAGCTTCCTCTTGTGGCCATCAAATTTTTCTCCTATGTTTAATGTGCACTAATACACCTGTCATGTGAAAATTTGGAAATTTTCAGGGGTCATTTGACCTTTTAAAGACATTTAAGTGGTTTTCTAACCATTTAATGAACGTAATTCAAATTTGAACTACATCTACCTGCAACGCCTAACCTAAACGGTTTGAAAAATCATATTTTTGTATACTTGTATGCGAGTTAAAAAATCATCAGACGATGTAAATATCTGGTGTTCTAAAAAGAAAATGTGAAGATCTGGCAAGACAACCAGCCCCCACACGATTGGCACTCTATCTCGCGGCTCGAGGTTTGGTAGATGATTGGCGGGGATCATTAATCAGACACGGTTCTATATTGGAAACCGTCAGCTATTGTGTTCACACACGGATTTGCAGTGGGGATTGTGTGTAATTCAAACTACAGTACTCGGCGACTGGTGTGTGTACTCTCTCCGTCGATCTAGATTCCGGCTGCCAATAAATACTACCTTGCTCATGTCGTCCTGCCTGCATTCTCATCTACATCCTCCCCTCGCTCGCCCTCTCTCTCTCTCTCTCTCGAATCTCTGCCATGGCGCCGCCGGTCTGCCCACGCGCCGACGAGGAGTCGCCGCCCCCCGAGGACGCTCACTAGATTAGCAGCGACGAGGACCCCTATGCGCCGCCTGAAGGTTGCAATGGACCCCCCAACTTTGGATTGGTTTTGGGGCCAGTACAATCTTTGTCTGTGGAAGTTGCTGTCGCCGGCTGAGAAAGCCAGGCAAGTGGCGTTCAAGAAGGAGATGGCGGAGAAGGAAGCCAGGTACCAGGCGGCCTATGAAGCCCGTGATGCCGCCTGGAAAAAGGAGGCGGCGGAGCTTTGGGGGCGGGCGCGTCATCGTGCCGAGGAGGTGTACGAAGACGGGTACTTCACGAGGAAGGTCGTAGGCGCTAGGCGCCTCATCGCTGCATGGAGGTGGGCCGATAAGCTCCAACGTGCCACTGACGAGGAGCTCCGGTGGGCGCCCAACGAAATGGCAAGATCCGCCGCGTGCATCCGCCAGCAAGAGGCAGATCGGTACGTCAAGCGCTGCGAGGCGGAGGAGTCGGAGTACTGCCTCCGCACTGGGAAGACGCCACGCACCAGGGAGCTGCTAGCGAGGGGCTGCTGGAATACTGGCCCCAGGAGGGATTATTAGTTTTAGTATTGTTCGTTTTCAATTTTATGCATTGTACCTAGTATTTGAGTATCATCACGTATATGTGATGATATTATATATATATATATATTCTATGATGATCTAATGAACAATTTATATATATATATATTATGAATTCCATTTTCTATCTGTTTTTGTATACTAATTTGAATCTAGATGTTATCATCCACATATACAGAATGGAAAGTGTATATACACACATTGAAACAGAACATATAAGAATGGAAAACAGAGTACACACATTGAAACAGAGCAATAAATAGAGCAATACTATGATTGCTGTGAATACAAAGCTATCCACGTCGAAACAACTTTTCAAAATAAAATGTGTCCTTGAGACCATGACCAGCAGCCCTTGCCTAGGGTAGCTCTTGGCTCCGCCTGAACTCGTGCAGGCGTTCATCCAAGCGGTCGACACGCTCGTGGTACATCTGGAGCGCGAACTCGAGCTCCAAGTTGGCTATTTCATCGGAGATCACCAGCTCGAGGATGTGACGACCATGTTCCTCTACTGCGCCCAGGTGGACACCTGGGCCAAGGAGGAGGTCAAGCCTACAGACCAGCGCGTTGGCATCCAGCGGGCCGCGGACAAGGCGAACAGCGGCACCCATACGAACGGCACGGCAGGCGTCCGGTGCAAGTACGACATGGCCGGCATCTGGTGCAAGTACGGCGCTGAGGGCATCTGCCCACTCCTGGCGAGGAATGGGGGGTACTGATAGGATGTGTACCCAGCTGCGACACCGTGTCAACAACAGGCAAGCGCCGATGGATCCTCTCTTGTTGTGCGGCGCGCCGCGCCTCTCGCTCTACGGCACTCCAACGGTCTTGATGTGCGGCAAGCCGCAGCCTATCGGCGCGGACGCGCCTAGCTTGCTCTTCGGCGTGCCATCAATCATGTTGTGCGGCGAGCTGCAGCCTGTCGGTGTTGACATGCCTATCTTGATTTGCGGCGCTCAAGCGCCATGCGCCAAAGGTCTGCTCAACCCTGGCGATGACGCGCATCACAGGGTCGTCCATCGTGTTGCCGGGGAGCGCCTCGGCCTCGATGGGCCGTGGCACCTGCTCGTTTTCCTTGTCGACGAGGTTGATGGCAGAGGCGGCGCTTTGGTGGGTTGGCATGCTTGGAAAAGGTGGATGTGCTACAAGTTGCGCTTGTCGCCTCCATGCGTCGCGTGCCCCCTATGCGCAATATAGCAGGTGGCGGGAAACAGGTGAGGTAATGGCGGGAAATGGTGGCGTGTTCATAAAACGCCATCAATTAATGGAAACTTAGCATCGAGCTAGCACAAGAAGTAGATGATGATCAGATGAACACGGACCACACTAGGGATCCCGTCGATGATGAATTCATCAATCCGAAACGGTTGAATACTCGCAAGCGTTTGCCCACAACACACACATCCTATTCCGTCACAAATAGGTTGGATGGATCAACTGTATGCCATGTATCGCACATTGTCAAAAAGTAATGCGGTAGACCTTCTTTAACATGTGTTAAAAAAACAAGGACCTCGAGGTTAAATTAGCTGAGGGAATGGGGCATTTTGGTCATTTGACCGAAATGACCCATCCCATCACCTAATTTAACATCGACACAACTTCCCATCCAGTCACCCATCCGATGGTTGCTCCAGCCTGAGCACACTTAACTTGATAGTTTTCTTACATGAGCTACTGGTGGAATAGCTAGTCCTAGCTGATAGGAATGCCTCTTCGCATCCTTATGGCGTATCCGGATGACCGTCCGTTCCACAATGGCCAATAGATGTTGTGTAGACAGAGCATATCACATACGTCTTATTAGAAGCAATCATCTGCGTTATTATCGGTCTTCGTACACATTTCTGATTACAGACCTGTTTGTCGCGTATCACACACATCTTGTTATATTGAACCGTTTCTGTTCTCTTGCCTAATCACAAATAGTTCATCCAAGTGAACCGTATGCTCTACATCGCACACACCTTGATCGGGCTGTCCGTTTATTTTGTGTTGCCTAATCACAATTAGTTCATCCGAGTGAACCGTATGTTGTACATCGCACACACCTTCATCTGGCTGCCCGTTTCTTTTGTTCCTCCTCATCTCAAACAGTTAATTGAACTGAACTGTATGCCCTTCATCGCACACGCAACTAAAACCTGAACCGTGTTTGATGCATCCATCATCACAAACGTTTTATACATTTCTGACGGTTTTCCTACACCACCGTTTGCGATCATTGCATCGCACACAGTTTCTCAAAGGGTCTCTGATCGTAGTGTCGCATTAGCAGCATCATGCAGTAGTGACCATAAGATCGAACCCACTACCGGGTACCTCTTCCCATTGCAAGATAAATAGATCAAGTTGGCCAGACAAAACCCAAATATCAAAGAAGAAATACAAGGCTATAAGAGTTCACGCATAAAAGAGATCAAAGAAACTCAAATACTTTCATGGATATAAAAAGATAGATCTGATCATAAACTCAAAGTTCATCAATCCCAACAAACACACCGCCAAAGAGTTACATCATATGGATCTCCAAGAGACCATTGTATTGAGAATCAAGAGAGAGAGAGATGAAGCCATCTCTACTAACTACAGACCCGAAGGTCTACAAAGAACTACTCACGCATCATCGGAGAGGCACCAATGGAAGTGGTGAACCCCTCCGTGATGGTATCTAGATTGGATCTGGTGGTTCTGGACTCTGCGGCGGCTGGATGAATATTTCGTCAAATCTCATAGGGTTCTGGGATATTTGTGGTATTTATAGAGCAAAGAGGCGGTCCGGGGGTACCCGAGGTGGGCACAACCCACCAGGGCATGCCTGGGCCTCCTAGCGTGCCCTGGTGGGTTGTGCCTCCCTCGGGGCACCCCTCAGGCACAGCCAGGGCCCGTTGTGTTCCTTCTGGCCCATAAAAATTCTCTGTAAAGTTTTGTGGCATTTGGACTCCGTTTGATATTGATTTTCTGCGATGTCAATGTTGGGGAACGTAGCATAAATTCAAAATTTTCCTACGTATCACCAAGATCTATCTATGGAGAAACCAGCAACGAGGGGAAGGAGAGTGCATCTACATACCCTTGTAGATCGCTAAGCGGAAGTGTTCAAGTGAACGGGGTTGATGGAGTCGTACTCGTCGTGATTCAGATCACCGATGATCCTAGTGCCGAACGGACGGCACCTCCGCGTTCAACACACGTACAGCCCGATGACGTCTCCCACGCCTTGATCCAGCAAGGAGAGAGGGAGAGGTTGATGAAGATTCAGCAGCACGACGGCGTGGTGGTGGATGCAGGGTGTCACAGTAGCAGGGCTTCGCCTATACTACGAGAGAGAGACGTAACGGGGAGAGAGGGAGGCGCCAGGGGCTGGTGTATGAAGTTCCTCCTCTCCCCCACTATATATAGGAGGGCCAAGGGGGTGGTGCGCCAGCCTAGGAGATCTAATCTCCTAGGTGCGGCTGCCCAAGGGAGGTTTCCCTCCCCCCCAAGGCACCTCGGGGTGCCTTCCACCACTTAGACTCCTCCGTGGTGGAAACCCTAGGCGCATGGGCCTAGTAGGGCTGGTGCCCTTGGCCCATATAGGCCAAGGCGCACCCCCTACAGCCCATGTGGCCCCTCGGGACAGGTGGCCCCACCCGGTGGGCCCCCGAGACTCCTCCGGTGGTCCCGGTACAATACCGATAACCCCGAAACTTGTCCCAATGGCCGAAACAGCACTTCCTATATATAATTCTTTACCTCCGGACCATTCCGGAACTCCTCGTGACGTCCGGGATCTCATCCGGGACTCCGAACAATATTCGGGTTACTGCATACACATATCTTCATAACCCTAGCGTCACCGAACCTTAAGTGTGTAGACCCTACGGGTTCGGGAGACATGCAGACATGACCGAGACGTTCTCCGGTCAATAACCAACAGCGGGATCTGGATACCCATGATGGCTCCCACATGTTCCACGATGATCTCATCGGATGAACCACGATGTCAAGGACTTAATCAATCCCGTATACAATTCCCTTTGTCTATCGGTATGTTACTTGCCCGAGATTCGATCGTCGGTATCCAATACCTAGTTCAATCTCGTTACCGGCAAGTCTCTTTACTCGTTCCGTAACACATCATCCCGTGATCAACTCCTTGGTCACATTACGCATATGATGATGTCCTACCGAGTGGGCCCAGAGATACCTCTCCGCTTACACGGAGTGACAAATCCCAGTCTTGATTCGTGCCAACCCAACAGACACTTTCGGAGATACCTGTAATGCACCTTTATAATCACCCAGTTACGTTGTGACGTTTGATACACCCAAAGCACTCCTACGGTATCCGGGAGTTGCACAATCTCATGGTCTAAGGAAATGATACTTGACATAAGAAAAGCTTTAGCATACGAACTACACGATCTAGTGCTATGCTTAGGATTGGGTCTTGTCCATCACATCATTCTCCTAATGATGTGATCCCGTTATCAATGACATCCAATGTCCATGGTTAGGAAACCGTAACCATCTATTGATCAACGAGCTAGTCAACTAGAGGCTTACTAGGGACATATTATGGTCTATGTATTCACACGTGTATTACGATTTCCGGATAATACAGTTATAGCATGAATAAAGACAATTATCATGAACAAGGAAATATAATAATAACTGATTTATTATTGCCTCTAGGGCATATTTCCAACAGTAAAAACCATGGAAAAAACAGCAAGTGGCACTTGGCACTGTGTCAATAGGTTAGTACCAAAAAATGATATAAAATGACTATAAAATGATTATATAACATCCAAGATTGATAATAAAATGGCATGGAACAATCAAAAATTATATATACGTTGGAGACGTATCAGATGCACAGCCATTCAGTTTTTCTTTTTGAGCTTTCATAAACTTATAGCTCTAGTGCATCCGTTGCATGACAATCCATACTCACTCACATTGATATCTATTGATGGGCATCTCCATGGCCCGTTGATATGCCTAGTTGATGTGAGACTATCTCCTTCTTTTTGTCTTCTCCACAACCACCTTCTATTCCACCTATAGTGCTATTTCCATGGCTCGGGCTCATGTATTGCGTGAAAGTTGAAAAGGTTTGAGAACGTCAGAAGTATGAAACAATTGCTTGTCTTGTCATCGGGGTTGTGCATGATTCGAATATTTTGTGTGATGAATATGGAGCATAGCCAAACTATATGATTTTGTAGGGATAAGCTTTCTTTGGCCATGTTATTTTGAGAAGACATAATTGCCTTGTTAGTATGCTTGAAATATTATTGTTTTTATGTCAATATTAAAATTTTGTTTTGAATCATACGGATATGAACATTCATGCCACAAATAAAGAAATTTACATGGATAAATATGTTACGTAGCATTCCACATCAAAAATTATGTTTTTATCATTTACCTACTCGAGGACGAGCAGGAATTAAGCTTGGGAATGCTCGATACGTCTCCAACGTATCTATAATTTTTGATTGTTCCATGCTATTATATTATCTGTTTTGGATGTTTTATATGCATTAATATGCTATTTATATTATTTTTGGGAGTAACCTACTAACCGAGAGCCCAGCGGCAGTTCCTGTTTTTTCCCTGTTTTTGAGTTTCGCAGAAAAGGAATACGAAACGGAGTCCAAACGGAATAAAGCCTTCGCGATGATTTTTCTTGGACCAGAAGACAACCATGAGACATGGAGACAAAGTCGGAGGTGCCACGAGGCGGCCACAAGGACGGAGAGCACGCCCAGGGGGTAGGGCACGCCCCCACCTTTGTGGGCCCCTCGTGCACCTCCTAACCTAATTCTTTTGCCTATATATGCCCATATATCCCAAAACCAACAGAGGCATCCATGAAAACACTTTTCCACCGCCGCAACCTTTTGTACCTGTGAGATCCCATCTAGGGACCTTTTCCGACACCCCACTGGAGGGGGATTCAATCACGGAGGGCTTCTACATCAACTCTATTGCCCTTCCAATGAAGCATGAGTAGTTTACCAAAGACCTACGGGTCCATAGCTAGTAGTTAGATGGATTCTTCTCTCTCTTTGATTCTCAATGCCATGTTATCCTTGATGTTCTTGGAGATCTATTCGATGTAATACCTTTTTGCGGTGTGTTTGCCGAGATCCTATGAATTTTGGATTTATGATCAGCTTGTCTATGAATATTATTTGAATCTCCTCTGAATTCTTTTATGCATGATTTGATATCTTTGGAATTCTCTTCGAACTATCGGTTTGGTTTAGCCAACTAGATTGGTTTTTCTTGCAATGGGAGAAGTGCTTAGCTTTGGGTTCAATCTTGCGGTGTCTTTTCCCAGTGACAACAGGGGCAGCAAGGCACGTATTGTATTGTTGTCATCGAGGATAAAAAGACGGGGTTTTCATCATATTGCTTGGATTAATTCCTCTACATCATGTCCTCTTGCTTAGTGTGTTACTCTGTTCTTTATGAACTTAATACTCTAGATGCATGCTGGATAGCGGTCAATGTGTGGAGTAGTAGTAGTAGATGCAGAATCGTTTCAGTCTACTTGACACAGACGTGATGCCTATATTCATGATCATTGCCTTAGATATCATCATAACTTTGCGTTTTTCTATCAATTGCTCGGCAGTAATTTGTTCACCCACCGTATTATTTACTATCTTGAGAGAAGCATCTAGTGAAACCAATGGCCCCCGGGTCTATTTTCCATCATATAAGTTTCCGATCTACTATTTTGCAATCTTTTACTTTCCGATCTATAAACCAAAAATACCAAAAATATTTACTTTACTGTTTATCTATCTCTATCAGATCTCACTTTTGCAAGTAACCATGAAGGGATTGACAACCCCTTTATCGCATTGGGTGCAAGTTTTTTGATTGTTTGTGCAGGTATTCGGTGACTAGTGTGTTGTCTCCTACTGGATTGATACCTTGGTTCTGAAACTGAGTGAAATACTTATATCTACTTTTCTACATCATCCTTTCCTCTTCAAGGGAAAAACCAACGCAAGCTCAAGAAGTAGCAATAAACTATAATATGCAAGGAATGATGAAAATTATTCTCGAGCTCTTCGCCATGCTGAAATCTGCGATGGTAGAAATCAAGAAAGAGCATCAAGTGTTGATGGTTAACAAGACCACTAGTTTCAAGAAAAAGGGAAAGGGAAAGAGAGGGAACTTCAAGAAGAATGGCAAGCAAGTTGCCGCTTCCATGAAGAAGCACAAAGCTAGACCCAAGCCTGAAACTGAGTGCCTCTACTTCAAAGAAAATGGTCACTGGAAATGGAACTGCCCCAAATACTTGGCGGATAAGAAGGATGGCAAAGTGAACAAAGGTATATTTGATATACATGTTATTGATGTGTACCTTACTAGTATTAATAGTAGCCCCTGGGTATTTGATACCGGTTCAGTTGCTAAGATTAGTAACTCAAAATAGGAGTTGAAGAATAAACAGAGACTAGTTAAGGGTGAGGTGACGATGTGTGTTGGAAGTGATTCCACGGTTGATACGATTACCATCGCACACTCCCTCTACCTTCGGGGTTAGTGTTGAACCTAAATAAATGTTATTTGGTGTGTGCGTTGAGCATGAATGTGATTTAATCATGTTTATTGTAATACGGTTATTCATTTAAGTCAAAGAATAATTGTTGTTCTATTTACATGAATAAAACCTTCTATGGTCATACACCCAATGTGTATGGTTTACTGAATCTCGATCGTAGTGATACACATATTCATAATATTGATGCCAAAAGATGCAAAGTTAATAATAATAGTGCAACATACTTGTGACATTGTTGTTTAGGTCATATTGGTGTAAAGCGCATGAAGAAACTCCATGTAGATGGGATTTTGAAATCACTTGATTATGAATCATTTTATACTTGCGAACCATGCCTCATGGGAAAGATGACTAAAACTGCATTCTCCGGAGCAATAGAGCGAGCTAATGACTTAGTGGAAATAATACATACCGATGTATGCGGTCCGATGAGTGTTGAAGCACGCGGCTGGTATTGTTATTTTCTGACCTTCACAGATGATTGGAGTAGGTATGGGTATATTGACTTGACGAAACACAAGTCTGAAACATTTTAAAAACTCAAAGAATTTTAGAGTGAAGTGGAGAATCATTGTAACAAGAAAATAAAGTTTCTACAATCTGATCGTGGCGGCAAATATTTGAGTTACGAGTTTGGCCTTCATTTAAAACAATATGGAATAGTTTCACAACTCACGCTACCTGGAACACCATAGCGTAATGGTGTGTCCGAACGCCGTAACCGTACTTTATTAGATATGGTGCAATCTATGATGTCTCTTACCGATTTACCACTATCATTTGGGGTTATGCATTAGAGATAGCCGCATTCACGTTAAATAGGGCACCGTCTAAATCCGTTGAGATGACAACGTATGAACTAAGGTTTTGCAAGAAACCTAAGCTGTCGTTTCTTAAAGCTTGGGCATGCGATGCTTTTGTCAAAAGGCTTCAGCCTGATAAGCTCGAACCTAAATCAGAGAAGTGCATCTTCATAGGATACCCTAAAGAAACTATTGGGTACACCTTCTACCATAGATCCGAAGGCAAGATCTTTGTTGCTAAGAATGGGTCCTTTCTAGAGAAGGAGTTTTCTCTCGAAATAAGTGAGAAGGAGGAAAGTAGAACTTGATGAGGTAATTGTACCTTCTCTCGAATTGGATAGTAGCACATCAGATAAATCCGTTCGTGTGATGCCTACACCAACTAAAGAGGAAGCTAATGATGATGATCATGAAAGTTCGGATCAAGTTACTACAGGACTTCGTAGGTCGAACAGAGCACGTTCTACACCAGAGTGGTATGGTAATCCTGTCTTGGAAGTCATGTTATTAGACCATGGCGAACCTACGAACTATGAAGAAGCTATGATTAGCCCAGATTCCGATAAATGGCGTGAGGCCATGAAATCTGAGATAGGATCCATGCATGAGAACAAAGTGTGGACTTTGGTGGATTTTCCCAATGATTGTAAATCCATTGAGAATAAATGGATTTTCAAGGGGAAGATAGACGTTGATGGTAATATCACTATCTACAAAGCTCGATTTGTCACAGAAATGTTTTCGACAAGTTCAAGGGGTTGACTACAATGAGACTTTCTCACCCGTAGCAATGCTTAAGTCCGTCCGAATCATGTTAGCAATTGCCGCTTATAATTATGAAATGTGGCAAATGGATGTCAAAAACTGCATTTCCTTAATGGATATTAAAGAAGAGTTGTATATGATGCAACCAGAAGTTTTTATCGATCCTAAAGGTGCTACCAAAGTGTGCAAGCTCTAGCGATCCATCTATGGGCTGGTGCAAGCATCTTGGAGTTGGAATATACGCTTTGATGAGGTGATCAAAGCATATGGTTTTATACAAACTTACGGTGAAGCAGGTATTTACAAGAAAGTGAGTGGGAGCTCTGTAGCATTTCTGATATTATATGTGGATGGCATATTATTGATTGGAAATGATATAGAATTTCCGAATATCATAAAAAAGGATACTCTAATAAGAATTTTTCAATGAAATACCTCGGTGAAGCTACTTATATATTGGGCATCAAGATCTATAGGGATAGATCGAGACGCTTAATGGGACTTCCACAAAGCACATACCTTGACAAGATTTTGAAGAAGTTCAAAATGGATGAGTCAAAGAAAGGGTTCTTGTTTGTGTTGTAAGATGTGAAGTTGAGTAAGACTCAAAACCCGACCACGACAGAAGATAGAGAAAGAATGGAAGTCATTCCCTGCCTCAGCCATAGGTTCTATAAAGAATGACATGCTATGTACCAAACCTATTGTGTACCTTGCCATGAGTTTGGCAAAGGGGGTACAATTGTGATCCAGGAGTAGATCACCGGACAGCGGTCAAAAGTATCCTTATAGTTACCTAAGAGGACTAAGGATATATTTCTCGATTATGGAGGTAATAAAGAGTTCATCATAAAGGGTTAGGTCGATGCAAGCTTTGACGCCGATTCCGAAGACTCTGAGTCTCAATCTGGATACATATTGAAAATGGGAGCAATTAGCTAGAGTAGCTCCATACAGAGCTTTGTAGACATAGAAATTTGCAAAAATACATAGGGATTTGAATGTGACAGATCCGTTGACAAAACTTCTCTCACAAAAACATGATCACTCCTTAATACTCTTTGGGTGTTAATCACATGGCGATGTGAACTAGATTATTGACTCTAGTAAACTCTTTGGGTGTTGGTCACATGGCGATGTGAACTAGATTATTGACTCTAGTGCAAGTGGGAGACTGAAGGAAATATGCCCTAGAGGCAATAATAAAGTTGTTATTTTATATTTCCTTATTCATGATAAAGGTTTATTATGCATGCTAGAATTGTATTGATCGGAAACCTAAATACATGTGTGAATACATAAACAAATAATGTGTCCCTAGTGAGCCTCTACTTGACTAGCTCGTTGATCAAAGATGATTAAGGTTTCCTAACCATGGACATGAGTTGTCATTTGATAATGGGATCACATCATTAGGAGAATGATGTAATGGACAAGACCCATCCGTTAGCTTAGCATAATGATCATTCAGTTTCGTTGCTATTGCTTTCTTCATGTCAAATACATATTCCTTCGACTATGAGATTATGCAACTCCCGGATACCGGAGGAATGCCTTCTGTGCTATCAAACATCACAAGCAACTGGGTTATTATAAAGATGCTCTATAGGTATCTCCAAAGGTGTTTGTTGGGTTGGCATAGATCAAGATTAGGATTTGTCACTTCGAGTATCGGAGAGGTATCTCTGGGCCCTCTCGGTAATACACATCATAAGCTTGCAAGCAAATGACTAAGGAGTTAGTCACGAGGTCATGTATTACAGAACGAGTAAAGAGACTTGCCGGTAACGAGATTGAACTAGGTATGAAGACACCGACGACCGAATCTTGGGCAAGTAACATACTGATGTACAAAGGGAATTACGTATGTTGTCATAATAGTTCGACCGATGAAGATCTTTGTAGAATATGTAGGAGCCAATATGTGCATCCAGGTTCCGCTATTGGTTATTGACCGGAGAGGTGTCTCGGTCATGTCTACGTAGTTCTCAAACCCGTAGGGTCCGCACGCTTAACGTTCGATGACGATATAGTATTATATGAGTTATGTGATTTGGTGACCGAATGTTGTTCGGAGTCCTGAATGAGATCACGGACATGACGAGGAGTCTCAAAATGGTCGAGAGGTGAAGACTGGTATATAGGACGATGGTATTCGGACACCGGAAGTGTTTTGGGGGGTACCGGGTACTTATCGGGTCACCGGAAGGGGTTCCGGGCACCCCCGGCAAAAGTTATGGGCCTTATGGGCCAAGAGGGGAAACGCACCAGCCACAAGGGGCTGGTGTGCCCCCCATATGGGCTGGCCTAAGAGGATAAGGAAAGAGGGGAAGGGAAAGGAAACAGTGGAATAGGATTCCCCCTTCCTTCCCTCCCCACCTTATTTCCTTCCCCCTCCGAAAATATGGCAGGGGGGCGCGCGGCTTGGGAGGAGCCCAAGTAGGATTCGGTCCTTGGGGCGCCTCCTGGCCTCTCCCTCCCCCTCCCACCTATATGTGTGTGGGGGGGCGCCTAGCACACCCCAGACAATTGTTTAGCCGTGTGCGCCCCACCCCCCTCCACTGTTTACACCGCCGGTCATATTTTTGTAGTGCTTAGGCGAAGCCCTGCAAAGATCACTTCACCATTACTGTCACCACGCCGCCGTGCTGACGGAACTCATCTACTACCTTGAGGATTTTTCCGGACTTGTTGTTCTTGTTTCCAGCCTCATATAAACTTGCTTAAATGTGTAGTTTTCATATGCTTCACCTCTTGCCATGTTTAATAACATTTAATATTGTTGGGTACATAAGCGAGAGTGAACTAAATGATTGAATGTGGTGTTTTGTCAATATGCGACTCGTTGCATATTGAGCTCCACTTAATTTGTAGTATTGTTTGTGCACTTTGCCATGCTATGCCTCTTCAAACCGGACATGCATCATATTTGGTTGTGCATCATGCCATGTTTATGTGATGGTTGTTTACCATGTTGCTTGCTTCTTTCCGGGTTTCTTCTCTCGTTAGCTTCGGTTTCGGTCTGGAGTTGTGAGGATTCGTTCGACTACATCTATTTGTCTTCTTCATGGACTCGTTCTTCTTCCTTGCGGGATCTCAGGCAAGATGACCAAACCCTCGAAATCACTTCTATCTTTGCTTGCTAGTTGTTTGCTCTACCACTATGTCGCGCTACCTACCACTTGTTATATCATGCCTCCCATATTGCCATGTCAAGCCTCTAACCCACCTTCCTAGCAAACCATTGTTTGGCTAAGTTACCGCTTTTGCTCAGCCCCTCTTATAGCGTTGCTAGTTGTAGGTGAAGTTTTGTTCCATGTTGGAACATGGATATGTTGGGATATCACAATATCTCTTCTTTTAATTAATGCATATATATACTTGGTAAAGGGTGGAAGGCTCGGCCTTATGCCTGGTGTTTTGTTCCACTCTTGCCGCCTTAGTTTCCGTCATACCGATGTTATGTTCCTTGATTTTGCGTCCCTTACGCAGTTGGGTGTTATGGGAACCCCTTGACAGTTTGCTTTGAATAAAACTCCTCCAGCAAGGCCCAACCTTGGTTTTACATTTGCCTAACAACCTAAGCCTTTTTCCCTTGGGTTTCCGGAGCCCGAGGGTCATCTTTATTTTAACCCCCCCCCCCCCCCCCCCCGGGGGGGGGGGGGGGGCAGTGCTTCTCTAAGTGTTGGTCCGAACCGGGCAGCCTGCGGGGCCACCTTGGGGAAACTCGAGGGCTGGTTTTACTCGTAGCTTGACCTATCGGGTGTTCCCTGAGAACGAGATATGTGCAGGTCCTATCGGGATTTGTCGGCACATCGGGCGGCTTTGCTGGTCTTGTTTTACCATTGTCAAAATGTCTTGTAACCGGGATTCCGAGACTGATCGGGTCTTTTTCGGGAGAAGGAATATCCTTTGTTGACCGTGAGAGCTTGTGATGGGCTAAGTTGGGACACCCCTGCAGGGTATAAACTTTCGAGAGCCGTGCCCACGGTTATGTGCCATATGGGAATTTGTTAATGTCCGGTTGTGGAGAACTTGACACTTGACTTGACTAAAATACATAAACCGCGTGTGTACCCGTGATGGTCTCTTTTCGGCGGAGTCCGGGAAGTGAACACGATCTTGTGTTATGCTTGAACATAAGTAGTTTCAGGATCACTTCCTGATCACTTCTAGCTTCTCGACCGTTGCGTTGCTTCTCTTCTCTCTCTTATTTGTGTATGTTAGCCACCATATTGCTTAGCGCTTGCTGTAGCTCCACCTCATTACCTTACCCTACCCATAAGCTTATATAGTCTTGATCTCTTGGGTGTGAGATTGTTGAGTCCTCGTGACTCACGGATACTTGCAAATAGTTACAGGTGCCGATGATACCAGTGCAGGTGATGCTACCGAGCTCAAGTGGGAGCTCAATGAAGATCTTGGTCGTTGTTATGTGTCTTTTCCGGATGATCAGTAGTGGATCCCAGTTGGGACGATCAGGGATCTAGCATTTGGGGTTGTCTTCCTTTATTTTGGTTCCGTAGTCGGACCTTTGTTTGTACTCTGGATGATGTATGTTTAACTTGTTATTTGTGTGAAGTGGTGATTGTAAGCCAACTCTTTATCCCTTTCTTATTCAGTACATGGGATTGTGTGAAGATTACCCCTCTTGCGACAAAACCACAATGCGGTTATGCCTCTAAATCATGCCTCGACATGTGGGAGATATAGTCGCATCATGGGCGTTACAAGTTGGTAATCAGAGCCATCCCCAACTTAGGAGCCCCCTGCTTGATCGAATCACTGACGTTGTTGAGTCTAGAACAAAAATGTTTTGAGTCTTAGGATTATCTATATCAGAGAGTAGGATTCTTTTTACTCCTCAGTCCCTTCGTCGCTCTGGTGAGGCCTCCTGACGTAAAAGTTTTGACTTCCCTCTCCTCAAGTTTCACAAAAAAAATTAGGATCACATGGGTATCTTGGAATCGTTCCGATAGTCTTGTGACAAGAACATTGTTCTTGGTGCCTCCTGACATTTAGGGGTTGTGGCAGTGTCCCGGGAAGTTGAGCTCCGAGGTGTGGTCGTCACAATTTTATCGTTGCAGTTCTGGAATACCTGAGTTCGCCGACATCGAAAATCTCTTTAATGTAGTTGTTGGTGAGATAACCTCGACACCACCCAGTACTAGGGCGGGAGTTCGGGAGTATTGCCATAACTCGTATAACGGATGCTTTTCGAAGGTTTAGGTACATGATTTCCGAAGGTTTCTTGGTTATGTGTTGAAGGATGGATACATATGGATGTAGGGATTGTTAGTTTGGGTGAGATATTATGATTCCCCTGTATCCACAACATCTGATTGCATAACCAGAAATTTTCGGGAGTTTATAAGTGGGAATTCAAGTATCTCGTAGGGTATCTTTCCAACTGACACATGATACGATATGGGGTCTATCATATGTTTGTTTCCGGCTTATTCTCCAAGACAATCCTTGTTTTGTTTTGTTGTGGTATTTGAGTTGCTTCAATGTCAAATGTTGATTCCATACCTTTCCTAAGCGGTCTTCTCATATTTCTATGGGAATACTAATCCTTCTTGATCATCGAGTTTGTCATCTCAATTTCTTCTCAACCGATGTGCTCCCCTTCAAGTGGATACGATCATTTTCAACATCTGCAAGATCAATTCTAAGTTCTCTCAACGGTGTTTGTTTCATCCATCCCAAGTTGTCTTTGTTTTCCCTCCCTCCCACCCTTTTTCTTCAAGGACTCAGATTTCTTAGTCAAGTATCCATCTTATTGATGTGAAGTCTCTTATTTCTTTTCCTTCAATGTTCTTATCCGGTGATTCTCAGGAAGATACTAACGGAGCTTCAAGTTCATCATTCTTCGTTCTCTTTTCTTCTCCGTTGGATTCAATTCAAGCTTTCGGTGTTGATCATATCTTTTTCTTTGTTTCAAATGTTTTATCATGCCAATGCACCTCTTAATCATTCACTTCTCGCTATTCATTTGTTTCGAAGTGCTGAAGATATCTCAGGAGATTCGTGTTTTCATTCCTTATCTGTTCAAGATATCTCGAGGTTGTTATCTCTTTTGAGCCATTTAATTCAACCCGTGCAATCTCTCTTTTAAATCGTTCAACGGTGTATCTTTGAGTGGGCCCTAACCCACAGGTCTTTTTCCAGGATCTTACCTGACTCTTCTAATTTTTCCGGAGTTACTCTTAAATTCTTTTCCAAGTTTGACGTAAGAATGAATTATCATCAGTCATATGTCTTTCTCCAAGATCTTTCAAATTCTTTTCATCGTTGGTTCAACCTTTCTAATTTTCATTCCGGAGTGCCTCAACAATTCATGGTGGTGTTTCTCATCATCATTCTCAACATTTAAAGACCAAATAAGTGTTTCCTCTAAATCTTGGTTCGTTCTCTCGAAGTTTCATGGTTCTAGCGTTATGCCATCCTCTCATAATTGTTTTCGACTGTGACAATTCTTTTCACCCATCCAGAGCAATTCAGGAGTCTTTTCATTTTGGTTCTCCGGAGCCCATCATCTGAGAATTATTCATTCTAGCTTTCAGCTCTCGTTCTCCAATTCTTATCGGTGATTCATCCCTTTACTTCGTTCATTTTCAATTCTTACGGTGGTTCATTCCAACATTCCTCTTCCTTCGTTATCGTATCAACTCATTCGTTCTTTCAAATCCTACCGACGATTCGTTGAAGACCTTATTCAAGTTTGCACTATATCTATCTTAATCCTTTCTACAAGAATAAGTAGTATGCCAAATCCATTGTGTGTCATCAATTTAATTGATGAAGGATACGCATAATGTAATTCTTATTCTTGTTTCATCGAGTGAATTCAATTCCTAATTCCAGAGGTTCATCAAAATTCTTGGTTTCAATTGGTCATCTTTCTTTCCGGAGTTCCAAGTTTTCTCGGTTACATCGTCGCGAAGCTCCATCTAAATCATTGCAAGGATTCACCTTGTGTTTTCAACTTCTCTTTCTTTCTATCATCGTTTTATTACCGGAGTTCTTCATGGAGCCTCTACATGGTGGTTCGTCAAGGATTCTTTTCATTCTTCAATTGTTCTTCAAGATTTCTCTCAAAGTTAAGTTCCGCCAAGCTATACTCAAAGATAAACATGGTCCTCAACACATGTTCTGTTTTGAGGAATTCAGGCATTCTTCATCTTGCATCCCAAAGTGCAATTCTTATTACCTTATCTTTTGAGGTGGTGTTATGCCATTCTTGACAATTTCTTTCGTGTTTCATGATTCGCAAGTTGCTTGGAATGACATATTTTAAACCCATCATTTTCAATGCGTTCATGAGATCCTTTGCAACCCATCAATCTCTTCATTTGAGTTATCTTGGGTTATATTTCACCTAAAGCCTTCCATTGGGAATATTTCTATTTGTGGTGCTCACCAATGATCCATTCTTCTCCTTCTAATCTCAGTGAAGAAGTTTTTCATCTCTTCGTTGTTCACAATCAATCATTGTTTCCGTTAGTGGCAGAATTTCACCTCTAGTTTTGAGATATTTTCATAATCCCACAAGGAGTTTAGCTTTTGGTTGTTGATTTTCCAACAACTACGTTCAATCCTTCTTTATAAGGATGCTTTTCAAATCCAATTGTGGTAGAAGATATCATTTTCTTCTCAATTCTTTTCTTTCCAACGGTCTGAAGGAAATATGCCCTAGAGGCAATAATAAAGTTATTATTTATTTCCTTATATCATGATAAATGTTTATTATTCATGCTAGAATTGTATTAACCGGAAACATAATACATGTGTGAATACATAGACAAACAGAGTGTCACTAGTATGCCTCTACTTGACTAGCTCGTTAATCGAAGATGGTTATGTTTCACCATAAACAAAAGAGTTGTTATTTGATTAATGGGATCACATCATTAGGTGAATGATGTGATTGACATGACCCATTCCATTAGCTTAGCACCCGATCGTTTAGTATGTTGCTATTGCTTTCTTCGTGACTTATACATGTTCCTATGACTATGAGATTATGCAACTCCCGTTTGCCGGAGGAACACTTTGTGTGCTACCAAACGTCACAATGTAAATGGGTGATTATAAAGGAGCTCTACAGGTGTCTCCAAAGGTACATGTTGGGTTGGCGTATTTCGAGATTAGGATTTGTCACTCCGATTGTCGGAGAGGTATCTCTGGGCCCTCTCGGTAATGCACATCACATAAGCCATGCAAGCATGGCAACTAATGAGTTAGTTGCGAGATGATGTATTACGGAACGAGTAAAGAGACTTGCCAGTAACGAGATTGAACTAGGTATTGAGATACCGACGATCAAATCTCGGGCAAGTAACATACCGATGACAAAGGGAACAACGTATGTTGTTATGCGGTCTGACCGATAAAGATTTTCGTAGAATATGTAGGAGCCAATATGAGCATCCAGGTTCCGCTATTGGTTATTGACCGGAGACGTGTCTCAGTCATGTCTACATTGTTCTCGAACCCGTAGGGTCCGCACGCTTAAGGTTTCGATGACAGTTATATTATGAGTTTATGAGTTTTGATGTACCTAAGTTAGTTCGGAGTCCCGGATGTGATCACGGACATGACGAGGAGTCTCGAAATGGTCGAGACATAAAGATTGATATATTGGACGGCTATATTTGGACACCGGAAGTGTTCCGAGTGATTTCGGAGAAAACCGGAGAGCCGGAGGGTTACCAGAACCCCCCCCCCGGGAGAAGTAATGGGCCATATGGGCCTTAGTGGAGAGAGAGAGGGGCAGCCAAAGGTGGGCCGCGCGCCTCCTCCCCCCCTGGTCCGAATTGGACTAGGAGAAGGGGGGCGGCGCCCCCCTTTCCCTCTCCCTCCCCACTTCTTTCCCCCTCCTAGTAGGAGTCCTACTCCTACTAGGAGGAGGACTCCTCCTTGGCGCACCATAGAGGGCCGGCCGGCCTCCTCCCCTTGATCCTTTATATACGGGGGCAGGGGGCACCCCTTGACACACAAGTTGATCCAAGTGATCATATTCTTAGCCGTGTGCGGTGCCCCCTTCCACCATAGTCCTCGATAATATTGTAGCGGTGCTTAGGCGAAGCCCTGCGACGGTAGTACATCAAGATCGTCACCACGCCGTCGTGCTGACGGAACTCTTCCCCGACACTTTGCTGGATCGGAGTCTAGGGATCGTCATCGAGCTGAACGTGTGCTAGAACTCGGAGGTGCCGTAGTTTCGGTGTTTGATCGGTCGGGCCGTGGAGATGTACGACTACATCAACCAAGTTAACGCTTCCGTTGTCGATCTACAAGGGTACGTAGATCACACTCTCCCCCTCTCGTTGCTATGCATCACCATGATCTTGCGTGTGCGTAGGAAATTTTTTGAAATTACTACGAAACCCAACAGTGGCATCCGAGCCTAGGTTTTATATGTTGATGTTATTTGCACGAGTAGAACACAAGTGAGTTGTGGGCGATATAAGTCATACTGCTTACCAGCATGTCATACTTTGGTTCGGCGGTATTGTTGGACGAAGCGGCCTGGACCGACATTAGGCGTACGCTTACGCGAGACCGGTTCTCCCGACGTGCTTTGCACAAAGGTGGCTAGCGGGTGACAGTTTCTCCAACTTTAGTTGAACCGAGTGTGGCTACGCCCGGTCCTTGCGAAGGTCAGCACCAACTTGACAAACTATCGTTGTGGTTTTGATGCATAGGTAAGATTTGTTCTTGCTTAAGCCTGTAGCAGCCACGTAAAACTTGCAACAAAACAAAGTAGAGGACGTCTAACTAGTTTTTGCAGGGCATGTTGTGATGTGATATGGTCAAGACATGATGCTAAATTTTATTGTATGAGATGATCATGTTTTGTAACCAAGTTATCGGCAACTGGCAGGAGCCATATGGTTGTCGCTTTATTGTATGCAATGCAATTGCGCTGTAATGCTTTACTTTATCACTAAGCGGTAGCGATAGTCGTGGAAGCATAAGATTGGCGAGACGACAACGATGCTACGATGGTGATCAAGGTGTCACGCCGGTGACGATGGTGATCACGACGGTGCTTCAAAGATGGAGATCACAAGCACAAGATGATGGTCATATCATATCACTTATATTGATTGCATGTGATGTTTATCTTTTATGCATCTTATCTTGCTTTGATTGACGGTAGCATTTTAAGATGATCTCTCACTAATTATCAAGAAGTGTTCTCCCTGAGTATGCACCGTTGCGAAAGTTCTTCGTGCTGAGACACCACGTGATGATCGGGTGTGATAGGCTCTACGTTCAAATACAACGGGTGCAAAACAGTTGCACACGCAGAATACTCAGGTTATACTTGACGAGCCAAGCATATACAGATATGGCCTCGGAACACGGAGACCGAAAGGTCGAGCGTGAATCATATAGTAGATATGATCAACATAGCGATGTTCACCATTGAAAACTACTCCATCTCACGTGATGATCGGACATGGTTTAGTTGATTTGGATCATGTGATCACTTAGAGGATTAGAGGGATGTCTATCAAAGTGGGAGTTCTTAAGTAATATGATTAATTGAACTTAAATTTATCATGAACTTAGTCCTGGTAGTATTTTGCAAATTATGTTGTAGATCAATAGCTCGCGTTGTTGCTTCCCTATGTTTATTTTGATATGTTCCTAGAGAAAATTGTGTTGAAAGATGTTAGTAGCAATGATGCGGATTGGATCCATGATCTGAGGTTTATCCTCATTGCTGCACAGAAGAATTATGTCCTTGATGCACCGCTAGGTGACAGACCTATTGCAGGAGCAGATGCAGACGTTATGAACGTTTGGCTAGCTCAATATGATGACTACTTGATAGTTTAGTGCACCATTCTTAATGGCTTAGAATCGGGACTTCAAAGACGTTTTGAACGTCATGGAGCATATAAGATGTTCCAGGAGTTGAAGTTAATATTTCAAGCAAATACCCGAGTTGAGAGATATGAAGTCTCCAACAAGTTCTATAGCTAAAAGATGGAGGAGAATCGCTCAACTAGTGAGCATGTGCTCAGATTGTCTGAGTACTACAATCGCTTGAATCAAGTGGGAGTTAATCTTCCAGATAAGATAGTGATTGACAGAATTCTCTAGTCACCATCACCAAGTTAGTAGAACTTCGTGATGAACTATGATATTCAAGGGATAACGGAAATGATTCCCAAGCTCTTCGTAATGCGGAAATTGACGAAGGTAGAAATCGAGAAAAACATCAAGTGTTGATGGTAGACAAGACTACTAGTTTCAAGAAAAGGGCAGAGGGAAGAAGGGGAACTTCAAGAAGAACAGCAAGCAAGTTGGTGCTCAAGTGAAGAAGCCCAAGTCTGGTCCTAAGCCTGAGACTAAGTGTTTCTACTTCAAAGGGACTGGTCACTGGAAGCGGAACTACCCCAAGTGATTGGCAGATAAGAAGGATGGCAAAGTGAACATAAGTATATTTGATATACATGTTATTGATGTGTACTTTACTAGTGTTTATAGCAACCCCTCGGTATTTGATACTGGTTCAGTTGCTAAGAGTAGTAACTCGAAATGGGAGTTGCACAATAAACATAGACTAGTTAAGGGTGCAGTGACGATGTGTGTTGGAAGTGGTTCCAAGATTGATATGATCATCATCGCAGACTCCCTATACTTTCGAGATTAATGTTGAACCTGAATAAGTGTTATTTGGTGTTTGCGTTGAGCATGAATATGATTTGATCATGTTCATTGTAATACGGTTATTCATTTAAGTAAGAGAATAAATTGTTGTTCTGTTTACATGAATAAAACCTTATATGGTTACACACCCAATGAAAATAGTTCGTTGGATCTCGATCGTAGTGATACACATAATCATAATATTGAAACCAAAAGATGCAAAGTTAATAATGATAGTGCAACTTATTTGTGCCACTACCGTTTAGGTCATATTTGTGTAAAGCGCATGAATAAACTCCATGCTAATGGGTTTTTGGAATCACTTGATTATGAATCAGTTGATGCTTGTGAACCATGCCTCATGGGCAAGATGACTAAAACACCGTTCTCCGGAACTATGGAGCGAGCAACTGACTTATTGGAAATAATACATACTGATGTATGAGATCCGATGAGTGTTAAGGCTCGTGGCGGGTATCATTATTTTCTGACCTTCACAGATAATTTGAGCAGATATGGGTATATCTACTTAATGAAACACAAGTCTGAAATATTTGAAAAGTTCAAAGAATTTCAGAGTAAAGTGGAGAATCATCGTAACAAGAAAATAAAAGTTTCTACGATATGATCGCAGAGGTAAAATATTTGAGTTACGAGTCTGGCCTTCAGTTAAAACAATGTGAAATAGTTTCACTACTCACGCCACCTGGAACACCACAGCATAATGGTGTGTCCGAACATCATAACCGTACTTTATTAGATATGGTGCGATCTATGATGTCTCTTACCGATCTACCACTATCGTTTTGGGGTTATGCATTAAAGACAGTTGCATTCATGTTTAAAAGGGCACCATATAAGTCCGTTGAGACGACACAATCTGAACTGTGGTTTGGCAAGAAACCAAAGTTGTCGTTTCTTAAAGTTGGGATTGCGATGCTTATATGAAAAAGTTTCATCCTGATAAGCTCAAACCCAAATCGGAGAAATATGTCTTCATAGGATACCCAAAGGAGACTATTGGGTACACCTTCTAACGCAGATCCGAAGGCAAGACATTCATTGCTAAGAATGGATCCTTTCTAGAGAAGGAGTTTCTCTTGAAAGAAGTGAGTGGGAGGAAAGTAGAACTTGCTAAGGTAATTGTACCTTCTCCCTTATTGAAAAGTAGTTCATCACAAGAAATTTGTTCCTGTGACTACTACACCAATTAGTAAGGAAGACTAATGATGATGATCATGTAACTTTAGATCAAGTTAATACCGAATCTCGTAGGTAAACCAGAGTGAGATCCGCACAAAAGTGGTACGGTAATCCTATCCTGGAAGTCATGTTACTAGACCATGACGAACTTGCGAACTATGAGGAAGCGATGATGAGCCTAGATTCTGCGAAATGGCTTGAGGCCATGAAATCTGAGATGAGATCCATGTATGAGAACAAAGTATGAACTTTGATTGACTTGCCCAATGATCGGCGAGCCATTGAGATTAAATGGATCTTCAAGAGGAAGACGGACGCTGATAGTAGTGTTACTATCTACAAAGCTAGAATTGTCGCAAAAAGGTTTTCGACAAGTTCAAGGTGTTGACTATGATGAGAGTTTCTCACTCGTATCTATGGTTAAGTCTGTCCGAATCATGTTAGCAATTGCCGCATTTTATGAAATCCAGCAAATGGATGTCAAAACTACATTCCTGAATGGATTTCTGGAAGAAGAGTTTATGATCCAGCCGGAAGGTTTTGTCGATCCAAAAGGAGCTAACAAAGTGTGCAAGCTCCAGCGATCCATTTATGGACTGGTGCAAGCCTCTCGGAGTTGGAATAAATGCTTTGATAGTATGATCAAAGCATATAGTTTTATACAGACTTGCGGTGAAGCCTGTATTTACAAGAAAGTGAGTGGGAGCCCTACAGCATTTCTGATAAGTATATGTGAATGACATATTGTTGATCGGAAATAATGTAGAATTATTCTGCAAGGCATAAAGGAGTGTTTTTAAAGAAGTTTTTCAAAGAAAGACCTCGGTGAAGCTGCTTACATATTAAGCATCAAAATCTATAGAGATAGATCAAGACGCTTGATAAGTTTTTTCAATGAGTACATACCTTGACAATATTTTGAAGTAGTTCAAAAATGGAACAGTCAAAGAAAGAGTTCCTGGCTGTGTTACAAGCTATGAAATTGAGTAAGACTCAAAGCCCGACCACGGCAGAAGATAGAAAGAGAATGAAAGTCATTCCCTATGCCTCAGCCATAGGTTCTATAAAGTATGCCATGATGTGTACCAGATCTATTGTATACCCTACACTGTGTTAAGCAAGGGAGTACAATAGTGATCTAAGAGTAGACCACTGGACATTGGTCAAAATTATCCTTAGTGGAATAAGGAAATATTTCTCGATTATGGAGGTGACAAAAGGTTCGTCGTAAAAAGTTACGTCAATGCAAGTTTTGACACAGATCTGGATGACTCTAAGTCTCGATCTAGATACATATTGAAAGTGGGAGCAATTAGCTAGAGTAGCTCCATGCAGAGCATTGTAGACATAGAATTCGCAAAATACTTACGGATCTGTATGTGTCAGACCCGTTGACTAAAATTATCTCACAAGCAAAACATGATCACACCTTAGTACTCTTTGGGTGTTAATCACATAAATGATGTGAACAAGATTATTGACTCTAGTAAACCCTTTGGGTATAGGTCACATGACGATGTGAACTATGGGTGTTAATCACATGGTGATGTGAACTCATAGTGTTGAATCACATGGCGATGTGAACTAGATTATTGACTCTAGTGCAAGTGGGAGACTGAAGGAAATATGCCCTAGAGGCAATAATAAAGTCATTATTTATTTCCTTATATCATGATAAATGTTTATTATTCATGCTAGAATTGTATTAATCGGAAACATAATACATGTGTGAATACATAGACAAACAGAGTGTCACTAGTATGCCTCTACATGACTAGCTCGTTAATCGAAGATGGTTATGTTTCCTAACCATAAACAAAAGAGTTGTTATTTGATTAACGGGATCACATCATTAGGAGAATGATGTGATTGACATGACCCATTCCATTAGCTTAGCACCCGATCGTTTAGTATGTTGCTATTGCTTTGTTCATGACTTATACATGTTCCTATGACTATGAGATTATGCAACTCCCGTTTGCTGGAGGAACACTTTGTGTGCTACCAAACATCACAACGTAACTGGGTGATTATAAAGGAGCTCTACAGGTGTCTCCAAAGGTACATGTTGGGTTGGCGTATTTCGAGATTAGGATTTGTCACTCCGATTGTCGGAGAGGTATCTCTGGGCCCTCTTGGTAATGCACATCACATAAGCCTTGCAAGCATGGCAACTAATGAGTTAGTTGCGAGATGATGTATTACGGAACGAGTAAAGAGACTTGCCGGTAACGAGATTGAACTAGGTATTGAGATACCGATGATCGAATCTCGGGCAAGTAACATACCGATGACAAAGGGAACAACGTATGTTGTTATGCGGTCTGACCGATAAAGATCTTCGTAGAATATGTAGGAGCCAATATGAGCATCCAGGTTCCGCTATTGGTTATTGACCGGAGACGTGTCTCGGTCATGTCTACATTGTTCTCGAACCCGTAGGGTCCGCACGCTTAAGGTTTCGATGACGGTTATATTATGAGTTTATGAGTTTTGATGTACTGAAGTTAGTTCGGAGTCCCGGATGTGATCACGGACATGACGAGGAGTCTCGAAATGGTCGAGACATAAATATTGATATATTGGACGGCTATATTCGGACACCGGAAGTGTTCCGGGTGATTTCGGAGAAAACCGGAGAGGCGGAGGGTTACCGAAACCCCCCCCCCCCCGGGAGAAGTAATGGGCCATATGGGCCTTAGTGGAGAGAGAGAGGGGCAGCCAAAGGTGGGCCACGCGCCTCCTCCCCCCGTGGTCCGAATTGGACTAGGAGAAGGGGGGCGGCGCCCCCCCCCCCTTTCCCTCTCCCTCCCCACTTCTTTCCCCCTCCTAGTAGGAGTCCTACTCCTACTAGGAGGAGGACTCCTCCTTGGCGCGCCATAGAGGGCCGGCCGGCCTCCTCCCCTTGATCCTTTATATACGGGGGCAGGGGGCACCCCTTGACACACAAGTTGATCCAGGTGATCATATTCTTAGCCGTGTGCGGTGCCCCCTTCCACCATAGTCCTCGATAATATTGTTGCGGTGCTTAGGCGAAGCCCTGCGGCGGTAGTACATCAAGATCGTCACCACGCCGACGTGCTGACGGAACTCTTCCCCGACACTTTGCTGGATCGGAGTCCGGGGATCGTCATCGAGCTGAACGTGTGCTAGAACTCGGAGGTGCCGTAGTTTCGGTGCTTGATCGGTCGGGCCGTGGAGACGTACGACTACATCAACCAATTTAACGCTTCCATTGTCGATCTACACGGGTACGTAGATCACACTCTCCCCCTCTCGTTGCTATGCATCACCATGATCTTGCGTGTGCGTAGGAAAATTTTGAAATTACTACGAAACCCAACACGGTCCAACTTCTATTCTTTTGTTCCGAAGGCATTGTGATGTTGCTCTCTTCGACCCATCATCCCATTTTTGTCAAAGATCATGTTTTTTCTTTTGCTTATTCATTCAACCGGAGCGTCGTGTCCTCCATTCAAGTTCTCTCATCTTATCAAGTTTTGCCTTCCTTCTCAACCGGAGTGCTGTCTGAGATCTTTCTTACCACTTGTTCCATTCTTTCAATAGTTCCGGAGGCAGCATTTTGTTGATTTCATCAAGTATCCTCTCATCTTGTCAAGTTCATGATCAATTCCTTCCATTTACAGTCGGAGTGCTATCCAAATTATATCATTCTTATTCCTCCTCTATCTTGTTTTAACCGGAGTGGCGTGTCTATCATTCCTCTTCTAACCGGAGTCTCATCCAAGTGCTTTCATTTTGCCAAGTTCATATTCTTTGCCTTCCATTTCCAACCGGAGTGTTGTCATAATTGATTTTTACCATACCTTGTACATCTCGTTTCAACCGGAGTGCTTGCATGTACTACTTATCCATTGCACCCCTTTTTCTTATGTCTTTCAACCTGCAAGGTTCTAGTAATGTTCCTTGTTCCACTTTTCTAACGAAGTGTTTCCAGCTTTGTTCTTCTTCTTTGTATTCTTTCTTTCAATTTGTTCAACCTCGCAAGGTTCTTTGGTCTCACTCGTTTGTCAAAGAAGCAACTTAGTTTTATCTCTTCTCTTCCTCTTCCGTTTCTCTCCGGTGCCATCCTTAGATCTCGGGACAAGATCCTCTTGTAGTGGTGGAGTGTTGTAACGCCCCGAGACCGTTGCGCCAGGTGTCTTCCAGTTATTCATTGTTGTTGCCTTATCATTCGCTTGCGTGTTGCATCTTGCCATGTCATCATTCGCATTGCATCTGCATGATTTCGAAACTTGCATTCGTCCGAGTCTCCCAGTTCCTTCCATTGTCCGTTCTGAGCCCAGACACACTCGCACGCGCCTGCGACATGTCCGAAATAGTATTTTTATAAGTGGCCAGAAAATATTCTCGGAATGGGTTGAAAGTTGCCAGTGTAGATAGGCCGTCTGCCAAGTTTCATCGCATTTGGAGTCTGTTTGATGCCCCAACGGATAACTATAGAGACACTATAGCCGGTCACGTCAGACGTTTTCGGTCTCTGGAAACTACTGCCGGGTTTCTCTCTCTTCTCTCCCGCAACCCTCGGCTATCTACACCGTCACAATCAGCCCACCTGCAGCCCACTAAATCCACCCTCCGATTGGAACCGCCGGATCGCGATCGAATGCGCCAAAACGCTCCAAAAAAACCCCCTAACCATGGACCCCTACTCTATTTAAACAACCCCCTGCCATTTTGGGCATCCCTAACCTACCCCTAGCCTCCCCTGACCTCTAGCCGCCGCATCCTCCTCAAAATCGCGTTGCCAGCCACCTCCAGCCGATATCTCCTTGTTTTCCGGCGAGCCCCAGCCCCCTCGCGCCATGTGGCAAGCTCTTAGTAGCCAGCCGCAACCGCGCTGCCGCCCTCGCCCAACCACTGCTTGCCACGCGCCCTCCTGCCTCCACCTCCCGCAGGGCCCGACGAAGCCCATCGCAGACCCGCCGTGGGCCGATCTGGGCCCGAGGCCGGCCGCCGCGAGCCCGCGCGCACACGAGCCCCGCAGCTCCCCACAACCTCCCGCCGGCGTCCCCGATCCCCACCGCTGGACTCCGCTGGCGCCGTCCCGGTCGTCCCTCGTCACTTCGTCGCCGCAAGCACCGACCCAGGTCGCCGCGCCCGTTGCCTCCTCGCTCCTCTGCTTCGATCTCTCTCTCGCTCGCCCGAGCCTCTCACCTCTCTCTGCCCATGGACAGGCACAGCCGCCGGAGTGCCGCACCTCGCCGCCCCATCGCTGGTCAGCCTCGTCGTCGCTGGAAACGGGTCGGCCGTCCCCGGATCCGGTTGCCCCTTCGCCCCGCCACCGTCTCTGACCCTCCCCGTCGTCCTGCACCATCACTGGACCACCACGGCAACGCCGCATGTCGGCGTTGACCGTTGCCTTGTGCGTGGCCCAGATCCACAGCAGGCCCAGCGCGCCCGGCCAGACCCGTCGGCTTGCTCCACCGCGCCCTCCCGCGGGCCGCTTTCCCGACTGGGCCTTGGCCCATGGTGAGGCACCAGCACCTCCTTAGTTTTGTCCTCCTGTTGGGCCAACTTGATTCATCCCGTCATGTTTTTTCCCTATCCCGCGACTTTAGCATTTATCCTGAGATAATAGTTTTGCAGAATAGCCCCTAAACTTCATGCATATAATAACTCATTAACCGAGCATCGTATTAAAATGTTTCATATATGAAAAATTCTTAGAATCTTGTCTAGTTTTATAATATCCAACTTTCATCCATGTTTAAAATGTTTAAATTGCTGTTTGCATTAATTCACTTAAATGCCATGCTAAAATGTTTTATTTCATAACTATTTAACCGTAGCTCGGTTTTTAATAAACTTTATATGTAAATGGGGTGGAAAAATGCGTAGTTTAACATGGTGCATTCATCTTGCATGTTTAACAACACTAAAATATGGTTTAGGTCAGAACAGTACCAACTTTAAAATATGCACATGAGGATTTTTTCGGACTTGTTGTTTCCGGCCTCATTTAAACTTGCTTAAATGTGTAGTTTTCATATGTTTCACCTCTTGCCATGTTTAATACAATTTAATATTATTGGGTACATAAACGAGAGTGAACTAAATGATTGAAGGTGGTGTTTCGTCAATATGCAACTCGTTGCATATTGAGCTCCACTTAATTTGTAGTATTATTTGTGCACTTTGCCATGCCATGCCTCTTTAAACCGGACATGAATCATACTTGGTTGTGCATCATGCCATGTTTATGCGATGGTTGTTTACCATGTTTCTTGCTTCTTTCCGGGTTGCTTCTCTCGTTAGCTTCAGTTTCTGTCTGGAGTTGTGAGGATTCGTTTGACTACATCCGTTTGTCTTCTTCATGCACTCATTCTTCTTCCTTGCGGGATCTCAGGCAAGATGGCCATACCCACGAAATCACTTCTATCTTTGCTTGCTAGTTGTTCACTCTACCGCTATGTCGCGCTACCTACCACTTGTTATATCATGCCTCCCATATTGCCATGTCAAGCCTCTAACCCACCTTCCTAGCAAACCGTTGTTTGGCTAAGTTACCGCTTTTGCTCATCCCCTCTTATAGGATTGCTAGTTGCAGGTGAAGTTGAAGTTTGTTCCATGTTGGAACATGGATATGTTGGGATATCACAATATCTCTTATTCTAATTAATACGTCTATATACTTGGTAAAGGATGGAAGGCTCGGCCTTATGCCTGTTGTTTTGTTCCACTCTTGCCGCCTTAGTTTCCGTCATACCGGTGTTATGTTCCTTGATTTTGCGTTCCTTACGCAGTTGGGTGTTATGGGAACCCCTTGATAGTTCGCTTTGAATAAAACTCCTCCAGCAAGGCCCAACCTTGGTTTTACATTTGCCTAACAACCTAAGCCTTTTTCTCTTGGGTTTCCGGAGCCCGAGGGTCATCTTTATTTTAACCCCCCCCCCTCCCGGAGCAGTGCTTCTCTAAGTGTTGGTCCGAACCGGGCAGCCTGCGGGGCCACCTTGGGGAAACTCGAGGGCTGGTTTTACTCGTAGCTTGACCTATCGGGTGTTCCCTGAGAACGAGATATGTGCAGCTCCTATCGGGATTTGTCGCCACATCGGGCGGCTTTGCTGGTCTTGTTTTACCATTGTCGAAATGTCTTGTAACCGGGATTCCGAGACTGATCGGGTCTTTCCAGGAGAAGGAATATCCTTCGTTGACCATGAGATCTTGTGATGGGCTTAGTTGGGACATCCCTGCAGGGTATAAACTTTTGAGAGTCGTGCCCGCGGTTATGTGGTAGATGGGAATTTGTTAATGTCCGATTGTAGAGAACTTGACACTTGACTTAATTAAAATACATCAACCGCGTGTGTAGCCGTGATGGTCTCTTTTTGGTGGAGTCCGGGAAGTGAACACGGTCTTGTGTTATGCTTGAACGTAAGTAGTTTCAGGATCACTTCTTGATCACTTCTAGTTTCTTGACTGTTGCGTTGCTTCTCTTCTCGCTCTTATTTGCGTATGTTAGCCACCATATTTGCTTAGCGCTTGCTGCAGCTCCACCTCATTACCTTACCCTACCCATAAGCTTAAATAGTCTTGATCTCGTGGGTGTGAGATTGCTGAGTCCTCGTGACTCACGGATACTTCCAAACAGTTGCAGGTGCCGATGATACCAGTGTAGGTGATGCTACCGAGCTCAAGTGGGAGCTCGATGAAGAGCTTGGTCGTTGTTATGTGTCTTTTCCGAATGATCAGTAGTGGAGCCCAGTTGGGATGATCGGGGATCTAGCATTTGGCGTTGTCTTCCTTTATTTTGGTTCCGTAGTCGGGCCTTTGTTTGTACTCTAGATGATGTATGTTTAACTTGTTATTTGTGTGAAGTGGCGATTGTAAGCCAACTCTTTATCCCTTTCTTATTCAGTACATGGGATTGTGTGAAGATTACCCCTCTTGCGACAAAACCACAATGCGGTTATGCCTCTAAGTCGTGCCTCGACACGTGGGAGATATAGCCGCATCATGGGCGTTACATATGGCATTTCCATAGCCATTCTAAGATATATTATTGTGCAACTTCTACCATTCCGTTTTCATCACATACATGTTCATTGTCATATTGCTTTGCATGATCATAGAGATGACATGATATTCGTTGCATAACCACGGTTCATTATTATTATACATGTTACGCTAGAATCATTGCACATCCTAGTACACTTCCAGAGGCATTCATAGAGTCATATTGTGCTAGTTATCGGGTTGTAAGTAAATAAAATGTGATGATCATCATTATTGGAGCATTGTCCCAGTGAGGAAAGGATGATGGAGATTATGATTCCCCCACAAGTTGGTATGAGACTCTTGAACGAAAAAATAGAAAAAAAATTAGGCCAAAAAGATCCCAACAAAAAAGTGAGAGAAAAAGAGAGAAGGGGCAATGTTACTATCCTTTTCCACACTTGTGCTTCAGAGTAGCACCATGTTCTTCATATAGAGAGTCTCCAGAGTTACCACTTTCATATACTAGTGAGAATTTTTCATTATAGAACTTGGCTTTTATATTCTGATGATGGACTTACTCAAATGCCCAAGGTCTTCATGAACAAGCAAGTTGGATGCACACCCACTTAGTTCCCATTGGGCTTTCATACACTTATAGCTCTTAGTGCATCCGTTGCATGGAAATCCCTACTCCTCGCATTAACATCAATTGCTGGGCATTGTTCAGCCATTGATTAGCCGTGTTGATGCGAGACTTTCTTCTATTTTTGACTTCTCCTTATTAATCTCTATCACCGCATTCTATTCTACCTATAGTGCTATATCCATGGCTCACACTCATGTATTGCTTGGGGTTGAAAATGTTGAAGCACATTAGAAGTACGATCCAATTGCCTGGTGAGGGAGTCCTGGATTAGGGGGTGTTCGGATAGCCGAACTATACCTTCAGCCGGACTCCTGGACTATGAAGATACAAGATTGAAGAATCTGTCCCATGTCCGGAAGGGACTTTCCTTAGCGTGGAAGGCAAGCTTGGCGATACGGATGATCAGATCTCCTACCATTGTAACCGACTTTATGTAACCCTAACCCTCTCCGGTGTCTATATAAACCGGAGGGTTTTAGTCCGTAGGACAACATACACATCAACAATCATACCATAGGCTAGCTTCTAGGGTTTAGCCTCTCTGATCTCGTGGTAGATCAACTCTTGTACTACCCATATCATCAATATTAATCAAGCAGGACGTAGGGTTTTACCTCCATCGAGAGGGCCCAAACCTGGGTAAAACTTCGTGTCCCTTGCCTCCTGTTACCATCCGGCCTAGACGCACAGTTCGGGACCCCCTACCCGAGATCCGCCGGTTTTGACACCGACATTGGTGCTTTCGTTGAGAGTTCCTCTGTGTCGTCGCCACCAGGAAGGATGCCTCGCCCCGTCTTCAAAGACGACACTGTTGCTAGGGGAGCTTTGGCTGTCGGCCAAACCCTCCGGCTAGGTGGTTTTCTTATGACCACCTGTTCGGCTTGTATGCCGACGATGACCTCTCGAGCCATCGAAAACAATCTTCATGTCAACTTGGAACTTGCCGAGCAGTTAGATCCAATAGAGCTTTCTTCCATAAATGAGCTCTTGGATCGCTTCACCGCCCTGGGAGTCGCTACAGATTACGACCAGATTGAGCCTAAAACCGATCTGAGAGAGATTAACTCTCCCCAAGCCACACATCACGTTGTCGTGGTAGAAGGACAGTGTGGCGACCCTTCATCTATATTAAGGACTCGCTACGTCCGGATTCCCGATCCCTCCAAGTCGGACGTCCGCGGAGGGGAGGATATCACTCAAGACCTGAACCTAGAATCAGGCGATGGACCGGATTCATTGGGCGACATCCAGCAATCCAAATTTTCGAGTTCGGAAATTCCTTGGCCTTTGAGCCTCAGAAGGGATAAGGCTTCGAATTTAACTCCACCCACCCACCCAAACATTAGCGATCTATCCCAAATCAGGCAAGAGCCCAAAGAAACAGTACATCATTACTAGGCCAGATTCCTCCTGGTTATGAACAGGATAAAGGACTGCCGCGAGGAAGACGCAATTTCATTCTTCTGCAATAATTGCACGGACAAGGGAATACTCAACGCCATAAGTCGCCGCGATATTACACGCTTCATCGACTTAGCGTCCATAGTACGAAAGTACTGTGCGATGGAAAGCGCCCGGAGAACCGAAACAAATTTTTGGGACAATCCGGCCCTTAGGGCAAGCCCAGTCCGAAATAAAAGGGTGTATCAGTGCCAGACACCCGGGTCAAACACCAAAAGGCAAAAACCCTCTACAGGGCATGGAACCGTACTGGAAGGATGGCTTAATGGACCCTGTAAAATTCATAGCACAGAGGACACCACACCAACTCACAGCCTTAGAGCATGTTGGATACTCCGGCAGGTGGCCAAGATCGGCGAGAACCTCCTAATCCCGGAGGCCACAGAAAGCCACCCCAGAGACACCAATACAGTACTAATAGTCTTCGAGACCTTCGCATCAAATAATATGCGAAAAAGGACACTCCGCAGCCTTGCGGAAGTCTACCAAGTAGCAACAGTAAACCCATGGAGTGACACGGCCATTACCTTCAACGCCAGTGATGAACCTAAATTCCGAACAGCCCGAGCACCAGCCGCATTGGTCCTCAGTCCAATAGTGGACGGCTTTCGTCTCACCAAGGAACTCATGGACGGCGGCAGCGGATTGAACCTCATCTATGAGGAAACTCTCCAAAAAATGAATATAGACTGGAACCGCATCACGCGAAGCAGCACAACCTTTAGAGGAATAATCCCCAGTCGGGAAGCGCGCTGTACAGGAAAAATCACACTAGATGTGGTGTTCGGCACGCCGGACAATTACAGGTCCGAAGAAGTCACGTTCCACGTGGCCCCGTTCAGCAGTGGTTATCACGCTTTGCTAGGGCAGGAAGCATTCACAATCTTCCAAGCAATACCCCATTACGGGTACATGAAGCTCAAGATGCCCGGGCCTAACGGGATCATCACTCTCGCTAGTGATCCGGATGTAGCACTCCACGCCGAAAACAAGACAGCCGCACTGGCCCTCGAGGCACTATCCGAAGCCCTAGCGGCCGAGGAACTGACTGCGCTGCGCTCTACCGTGAATAGGGACGACGTGGTACTCGACAAAAGATCCAAGTCCACCTCCTTTAAACCAGCGGACGAAATAGTCAAATTCCCAAGTCCATCCAACGGACCCCAACAAAACAGCTTCCACCGGGGCACAGTTAAACCCTGATGTCGACGCCGCATTGCGAGAGTTCCTACGAGAGAACTGGGACATTTTCTCCTAGTGTCCTTCAGACATGCCAGGAATCCCACGCAGGCTGGCCGAGCACAGCTTAAATATCCAAACAGGATTCAAACCTGTCAAACAGGCTCTTCGGCGTTTTTTCGAACCTAAGAGACAGGCTATGGGAGAGGAGCTAGCAAAGCTATTGGAGGCCGGATTCATCAGAGATATAAAACATCCGGACTGGCTAGCAAACCTGGTGATGGTACCAAAGAAGGACAAATCATGGCGCCTGTGTGTTGATTTTAAAGACCTCAACAAGGCTTGCCCAAAGGGTCCCTTCCCTCTTCCCCGCATCGATCAAATTATCGATGCCACCGCAGGACACGATTCGTTGTGTTTCCTCGATGCATATTCTGGCTACCATCAAATCAAGATGGCAGAATCAGACCAAGCCGCAACGGCATTTATCACACCATACGAGCCATTCTGCTTCAACACGATGCCCTTCGGGCTCAAAAACGCTGGCACAACATATCAGCGCATGATTCAGACATGTCTGGCAAGCCAGATCGGTAAAACAGTGGAGGCATACGTAGATGATGTGGTTGTCGAAACAAGACATGTTGAATCTCTAGTAGACGACCTGAGGCTCACATTTGATAATCTCCGCACATACGACATCAAGCTCAACCCGGAAAAATGCGTCTTCGGCGTTCCAGCTGGAAAACTCTTAGGCTTCATTGTGTCCAGTAGAGGAATTGAAGCAAATCCAGCCAAGATCCGAGCCCTGTCGCAACTGGATATCCCAAAGGACCTCAAACAAATACAAAAGTTAACCGGGTGTGTGGCGGCTCTAAGCCGCTTTATCCCCCGCTTGGGAGAAAAGGCCCTTCCCCTTTACCGCCTCCTTTGGCGCACTGAACACTTCAAATGGACGAACGCAGCCACGGCCGGACTCGACAAAATAAAAGCCATACTGGCAACAAACCCAGTCCTGGCCGCGCCAAACACCGGCGAACCAATGCTATTGTACATCGCAGCAACACATCAGGTTGTAAGCGCAGTGCTCGTCATCGAACGAGAAGCGGATGGACACAAATTCCCCCTTTAAAGGCCTGTCTATTATGTGTCCACCGTCCTCACTCCCTGCAAATCACGATACCCGCATTATCAAAAGATTGCGTACGCGGTATTCATGGCATCCCGGAAGCTACGACACTACTTTCAAAGGTGCATCTCCGAAGAGGAGGGGCGGAATCTCCTGGCTAAAATCCATGCCGGACTCGGCGTTCATCATGCTGCAGCCCGATCTCTGGTAAGCAAGGCCTTCCGTATAGGCTTTTATTGGCCGACGGCCCGGGCAGACGCTCAGGACTTAGTCCAGCGATGCACCGGTTGCCAGCTCTTTGCAAACCAAAGCCATATGCCACCCACCGCCCTCCAAACTATCCCCATCACTTGGCCCTTTGCGGTCTGGGGGCTTGATATGGTTGGACCCCTGAAAGGCGGAACCCACAAGCACAAATACCTACTCGTCATGGTGGATAAGTTCACCAAATGGATAGAAGCCAAGCCTGTTAAGACGGCTGAATCCGGGCCTGTGATAGACTTCATATCCGGGGTTGTACACTGTTATGGCGTCCCCCACAACATCATCACTGATAATGGCACGAACTTTACGGCCGACGAGGTAAAACTCTGGTGCAAAAACTTGGGCATCAAGCTCGATTACGCTTGTGTCTATCACCCACAGACTAACGGCCAGGTCGAACGTGCAAACGGTCTTATCATGAGCGGCATTAAACCCAGATTAGTACGGTCCCTCAAGGAATCTAACACACACTAGGTAGAGGAGCTCGACTCCGTACTCTGGGGGCTGCGGACCACACCGAATCGCACCACCAGATATACACCATTCTTCATGGTGTACGGCGCTGAGGCGGTTTTGCCTTGCGACATAATTCATGACTCACCTCGAGTGCGCATGTACGAAGAAAGAGAAGCCGAGCTCGATCGGCAGGACAGTTTGGACGCATTAGAGGAGGAGCGTGATGTGGCAAAAGCCCGTTCCGCATTTTATCAACAGTAGGCTCGAAGATACCAAAGCAGAGAAGTACGGGCCAAAAATTACAACGTTGGCGAACTAGTTCTACGCCTGCCGGACAAGAAAAAGGACAGACTCAAACCCAAGTGGGAAGGTCCCTTCATCATCGACCAAGTCCTGACTGGTGGTGCGTACCGCCTGCGAAGTGCATCGGATAACCGACTCGAGCCGAACCCATGGAACGTAGCCCGCCTTCGAAGATTCTATGCCTAGCGCCGGATCCTGTGTTCGTCTCCTTACTCTGTCCATTTTTTATATATACCTTCTGTCTTACATTTCTCTCCTTCTCTCTCTCTTTCCCTCTTATAGCCTTTAGAGGCTCACAAAGTGACGCGCTATCCGCGCTCAGCAAACCTGGGGGCTTCTTTCAACAGAAGCTTATTTCTACGGGCTTCACGCCCAACACATGTGTCAAACTTCCGCATGTACCTTTTATTCACCACTATATGCATCGATATGACTTAAGTTTTGGCCAAGCTGGGTTGCTTGGCTCCTGTGCTTACCCCTACGTTCCCGATTATTCGGCTAGGCGGTAAAGGGAGCACCTCTGCGATTGTTACTGCCGGGTCAGCCGGACGTGCACCTCAGACTGGGTGAAGCCGAAAGCTAGCGTTCTTAAGGGAATATTCGGTCGGTGAACTAAAGACGATCTTTTTTATTTTTTCCACGTGCCCCCAGGTGTTTTTCCTGCGTTTCTCTTCGCAGCATGGACATGCACTTTAGGGCATGCCTCCCAGGGAAAGGAACCCCTAACGGAACTATTCTCCCTGGAAGATGTTTCTTACTAACCATGTAATATAACATAACTAGTCGGGCACTTGTCTGTTCACGCCATAATGACCCCTACGCCTAGTCTCCACGCATTCCCCGGTTCCTATATAACCGCATGGGAATTTGGACACACTCCGGACCGTCAGGTCCCGAGGCTGAAGCGAAAAGGTCGACCATGACAAATGATCTACAATCCGGCTAGAAGGCATTATAAATGTCAATTAAATTACATAGTCATTTTGACTGATTGTACTCCTCTTCAATACCATCTAACAGGCTGTCTAATTTACAGTCCTGCTGGGAATACTTTGCGGCCAACTCTACTTGGCCGTATACTAAGCTCACAGGGATCTCCTTCCCATCAGGCCCTACAGGACCAACCTCGGCCATATGGTTGGGGCCGGCCTGTGAATACCGCGTCTTCACCATGGCCCAGGCCTCCCTAGCGCCTTTACGGTAGGCTGATATCTTCCACAACTGGAAGCGCCGCCGTGCTCCCCTCAGCTTCTCCGCAAGCTCTCCAAGACCTTCGGGCGTGGAGACGGATGGCCACAGGGCCTGGGCGACGCCTCGCAACGCCTGCCGAACTTGATCGAGCAATTGCAAGAGCTCGGGAAGAAGGTCACCCGTAGAACCGGGCATCTCCTCTGCAGGACGACCTGTTAACATACCTATGGATATTGCTCTGTTAATCGACGGCACCGCCGAACTTTCTTTCAAAAGGTTCGTTCAAGCACTTACTAAATATGCCGTGCCGAAGCCGCTGATTCTCCTCACGGAGTCTGACAGCTGGGCTCGAACATCTTTTAGCTCGACGCCCAGCCGGGTGTTGGCATCTTGGAGAACGTTCTTCTCCCCCATCACCTTTAATAGCACCCTCTCACTAGCCTTTAGTTGGCATAGGAGGTGTTGCCTTTCCGGATTCAATCCGGCGCCATCTACAATTTTATTTGTCAGATTCGCACCAAAGTCGTGCTTCGCCACATACTTATCTTTTGAAATGTATATTACCAGAGGGGGTATCCTTAGGTTCCCCTGCCGTGGCTAGTGTGGCCTCCAGTTGGGCTTTGCACTCTTCCAGCTCCTGGGACAGTAGGGAATTCTTTTCAGTAAGAACCTGCATTTCAAATGATCCTTAAACCAGTTATTCTAACTGTTTTCAGTCTCGGGGGCTACTGCTACATATATATTTACCAAAAAAATTCTTACCCGTATGTCTTTTACAAATTGCTCCGTGGCTCTGGCTAGACCATTTTGAGCGGCACGGAGGTGCGCATCTCCCGAATTGAAGGCATCTAATGCCTCTTGGGAGAAGCAAGCGTCGCGAAGAATTGTCCGGCGACGCCTGTGCTTCATGGCACTTTTCACCTTAGAGTTGGTGGTAGATAACCCATCTGCATCCTCCGTCAGAGGAACGTCTGGCACACGCCTTGCGTTCGCTTCCGCCCCCGGACCAGGCTTTGGAGCCTGGCTGGTGGAGGCGCGATTAGAAGCCTCTCCGGATATAGTCCGGCGAGGTCTCTTTGTCCTGAAAAGGGCACGAGTGTCAAATGTGCCTCGAAGGTATAACAACTGGGATAAAGGGGCGCGCCATACCTTCGCGTTGATGCCTCGGTCTGGATTGCACCTCTTTTCTGCCCATGGGGCCCTGCGGCCCCTGGTTGGTTTGTCGCCGCAGGTTCGGCCTTCCGCTTCAAAAATCTCCCCTGCAAAGTTCGGTTGCAATCAGGAAATTGAACACGCGTGGACGGACCCCTGTCTGGGGTACAGGGACTTCGGTCTCAGGTACCTGGGGTGTTCGGATTAGCCCTGGGTAATCGGCCATAATGGCCACCAAGGCGTTGTCCTCGCTCAATTGATGGAACACTCCATCAATCAGCTCCACAGATATGACCGGATCCTCTTGAAAGGCCGGGTCGAGAGACCGTCCTGGGTCCTCGGGTTGTGGAGGCGGGCTGCTTATGTCCTTAACGGCCCGGCGCAGTTCCTGCGTTGAAGTCATCAGACTGAGTATTTAACAATGGGAACACTAAACAGATGAGCAAGTAAATGCGACCACTTACCCAGCTTGGGGGATTGTGCATAGAGAATCCACCTTGTGGGTTGACGCAGAGAAATTCCTCCTCTTCTCCCTTGTACAAAGTGGACAAGATCTTTAATAGAGCGGCAACTGAATCTGGCCCTTTACGGCCGTGGCGGGTGGCGTCGTCCTCCCTGTTGAAATCCCACATGGGGTGGCTTCTGTACTGAAGCGGCTGCACCCCCCGCATGATGCATTCGGCCATAACTCCGATCATGGTTAGTCCGGAATGGGCCAACAATCTTATTCGGCCCATGAGATAAACGATGTCCCTGTCACTTTCCCTTTGAGGGCTCCGTGGACGCCAGCTTAGGAGCTTCTTTAAAGGAGCACTATCGAACTCTGGGAGGCCGATCCGGACAGGATCTGGCAGCGGGACGTCTTCTATATAGAACCATTCCGAGGGCCAATCTTCGGACGCCTTCTTTGGGGTTCCAGACAGATATCTGGTCCCGGCGATGCGCCATACTTCGGCTCCTCCCACTTGATACATTGACCCTTTCTTGGAACGGGGCACGAGGCAAAATAGCTCCTTCCACAGTCCGAAATGAGCTTCAATACCCAAGAACATCTCGCAGAGGGCTACAAAGCCCGCGATATGCAATACTGAGGCAGGCGTGAGATGATGTAGCTGGAGGCCGTAGAACTCCAGCAGCCCCCGGAGAAACGGGTGGATGGGAAATCCGAGCCCCCTTATTAAGTAAGGGACAAGGCACACCTGCTCTCCTTTGGATGGATTAGGGGCATTCTCTGCTTGCTCTCCGCCGTTGTAGACGGCAAGATCGGCTCGGACCGGGACCATATAGGCCAGGGGGAGGAATCCCTTGGTCTGGAGCGTCACTAGCTCGCTATGCGGAGTAGAACATCTCTCCCAATATCCAGGCTTATGGCTAGAAGGGCGAGCGGAGGAGTTGCGGCGGCTGACCATGGTGGAATGGACCTTTGTCGGATGCGCTCTGATGAACACTCGTGGAGGGGAGAAGGTGTGGATTGGATCTAAATCCTCGTCCCCTTAAAAAGGGCAACTCATTTACGCGGCTAGGGGTATGAACGTAAAAACACTCAGACTTTTCATATTCGTTTGACACGTGAAAAACGGCCATTATTGGGCGTAGAAGCCAAGGAGCGCAACATCTACAAGAAACCGGACTTTATTCAAACAGGTACACGGAATTTGGAGGAGAACCCACCTTGCAATGTCGAAGACAATCTGCGCGCCGGACTCGTCATCATTGAAGCCTGGTTCGGGGGCTACTGAGGGAGTCCTGGATTAGGGGGTGTTCGGATAGCCGAACTATACCTTCAGCCGGACTCCTGGACTATGAAGATACAAGATTGAAGACTCCGTCCCGTGTCCGGAAGGGACTTTCCTTGGCGTGGAAGGCAAGCTTGGCAATACGGATGATCAGATCTCCTACCATTGTATCCGACTTTATGTAACCCTAACCCTCTCCGGTGTCTATATAAACCGGAGGGTTTTAGTCCGTAGGACAACATACACATCAACAATCATACCATAGGCTAGCTTCTAGGGTTTAGCCTCTCTGATCTCGTGGTAGATCAACTCTTTTACTACCCATATCATCAATATTAATCAAGTAGGACGTAGGGTTTTACCTCCATCGAGAGGGCCCGAACCTGGGTAAAACTTCGTGTCCCTTGCCTCCTGTTACCATCCGGCCTAGACGCACAGTTCGGGACCCCCTACCCGAGATCCGCCGGTTTTGACACCGACACCTGGTTTAACACCAGGGTACTCATGATTTATATATATGCGGTGAAGGTGGAGTCATGCCATGCTAACATGATAAAAATGAGTGGGGAACATTCATTAAGGATCGTATATTTTGAAAAAGTAATGATTATGCTTCTTATATTCATGGATATTATTATGTTGATATTATTACTTCATCACTTCTCAAAAATTATACTGTCAAAGAGATTACATGATACACATGTTAGGTAGAATTTAACATAAAAAATTATGTTTTTATCATTTACTTACTCGAGGACGAGCAGGAATTAAGCTTGGGGTTGCTTGATACGTCTCCAACGTATCAATATTTTTTTTATTGTTTCATGCTATTATATTATCAATCTTGGATGCTTTATATGCATTTATGTGCTATTTTATATCATTTTTTGGGACTAACCTATTAACTTAATGCCCAATGTGAGTTCCTGTTTTTTTGCTTGTTTTTGGCTTTTCAGAAAATCAATACCAAACGAAGTCCAAACACGGTGAAACTCTACGGTCATTTTTTCTGGACCAGAAGGGACCCTAGAAGGTTCAGGGAGGCCAGAAGACGTATGGGAGAGCCATGAGCTCACAGGGCGCGCCCCTTGAGCTTGTGACTCCCACGCACCTCCATTTGACCTAATTCGGCCTTTATAAATTCCCAAATATTCCCAAAAAAATAGGGAGCCACCCGAAACACTTTTTCCACCGCTGCAAGCTTCTATTCTTCCACGACCCCATCTGGAGGCCTTTTCTGGTACTCTGCTGGAGGGGGAATCGATCATGGAGGTCTTCTAGATCATCCAGTTGTTGCCTTCTGATGATGCGTGAGTAGTTTACCACAGACCTACTGGTCCATAGCTAGATGGCTTCTTCTCTCTCTTTGATCTTAAATACCATGTTCTCCTCGATCCTCTTGGAGTTCTATCCAATGTAATCTTGTTTTATGGTGTGTTTGTCAGATACGATGAATTGGGGGTTTATGATCAGTTTACTCATTGAAAGTAATTGAGTCTTTTCTGAACTTTATTACGCATGGTTGTTATAGCTTTGTATTTCTCTCCTGTCTATCCATTTGGTTTGGCCAATTAGATTGATTTCTCTTCGATGGGAGAGGTGCCTTATGATGGGTTCAATCTTGCGATGTCCTCACCCAGTGATAGAAAGGGTAATGATGCGTGTATTGTATTATTTCCATTAAGGATAAAATGATGGGGTTTATTCATATTCATTGGGTTTACTTTGTCTACATCATGTCCTCTTGCTTAAGGCGTTACTTTGTTTGTGATGAACTTAATACCATAGATGCATACTGGATAGAGGTCGATTGATGGAGTAATAGTAGTAGATGCAGGCATGAGTCAGTCTACTTGTCTCGGACGTGATGCATATATACATGATCATTGCTATGAATACATCATAACTACGTGCTTTTCTATCAATTGCCCGACAGTAATTTGTTCACCCACTGTATGATATGTGTTCAAGAGATAAGCCTCTAGTAAAAACTATGGCCCCTAGATCTTCCTTTATCATATTATAAAAACCAAAAATACTTTGCTGCAATTTACTTACTTTTATTTTACTTTACTTTCTTTTCATCTATCTATCACTATGAGAATTAATCCTTGTAAGTAACGAGTTCAAGGGGATTGACAACCCTCTTGCCCGCGTTGGGTGCAAGTATTTGCTTTTGTGTGTGTAGGTGCTGCTTAGGGGAGTTTGCTTGGTTCTCCTATTGGTTCGATAACCTTGGTTCTCAGTGAGGGAAATACTTATATCTATTGTACTACTTCACCCCTCCTCTTCAGGGAAATGCCAACGTAGTTTACAAGTAGTAGTCGGAGGCGTGAGTTCCATAGGCAGCAAGGCCCGATCTAGGTTTTTACAAGCCGACGGCGAAGGGGCCCTTGCTGCGTTGTGCGCACGGTTGAGTTGTGGTGCAATGCCTGCTCATCATAGAGGTGGTAGGTTGGATGGGTTGGCCGGTGATGGGCTTTGGCGGGAGCGGCTGCCGGCGTACTTGTTGGGAAACGCAGTAGTTTCAAAAAAAATCCTACGCACAGGAAAGATCTATCATGGTGATGCATAGCAACGAGAGGGGAAGAGTATTGTCCACGTACCCTCGTAGACCGTAAGTGGAAGCGTTATGACAACGCGGTTGATGTAGTCGTACGTCTTCACGATCCGACCGATCCTAGTACCGAAAGTACGACACCTCCGCGATCTGCACACGTTCGGCTCGGTGACGTCCCTCGAACTCTCGATCCAGTTTAGTGTCGAGGGAGAGCTTCGTCAGCACAACGGTGTGATGACCGTGATGATGAAGCTACCGGCGCAGGGCTTCGCCTAAGCACTATGACGATATGACCGAGGTGGATTATGGTGGAGGGGGAACCGCACACGGCTAAGGGATCAATGATCAACTTGTGTGTTCTAGGGTGCCCCCTGCCCCCGTATATAAAGGAGCAAGGGGGAGGCCGGCCGGCCCTTAGGGCGCGCCAAGGAGGGGACGAGTCCTCCCCTAGTAGGAATAGGACTCCCCCTTTCCTAGTCCAACTAGGAGAACGGGGAAAGGAAAGAAAGGGAGAAGGGAGAAGGAAAGGGGGGCGCCCCCCCCCCTTCCCTAGTCCAATTAGGACTAGAGGGGGAGGGGCGCGGCCCTGCCTTGGCCGACCCTTCTCTCTCTCCACTAAGGCCCATGTGGCCCATTAGTTCCCCCGGGGGTTCCGATAACCCCCCGGCACTCCGATAATTATCCGGTGACCCCCGGAACTCATCCGGTGTCCGAATATATTCATCCAATATATCAATCTTTATGTCTCGACCATTTTGAGACTCCTTGTCATGTTTGTGATCATATCTGGGACTCCGAACTACCTTCGGTACATCAAAACACATAAACTCATAATACCGGTCGTCACCGAACGTTAAGCGTGCGGACCCTACGGGTTCGAGAACTATGTAGACATGACCGAGACACGTCTCCGGTCAATAACCAATAGCGGAACCTAGATGTTCATATTGGCTCCCACATATTCTACAAAGATCTTTATTGGTCAAACTGCATAATGATATACGTTGTTCCCTTTGTCATCGGTATGTTACTTGCCCGAGATTCGATCGTCGGTATCTCAATACCTAGTTCAATCTCGTTACCGGCAACTCTCTTTACTCGTTTTGTAATCCATCATCACGTAACTAACTCATTAGTCACATTACTTGCAAGGCTTATAGTGATGTGCATTACCGAGAGGGCCCAGAGATACCTCTCTGATACTCGGAGTGACAAATCCTAATCTCGATCTATGCCAACTCAACAAATACCATCGGAGACACCTGTAGAGCATCTTTATAGTCACCCAGTAATGTTGTGACGTTTGATAGCACACTAAGTGTTCCTCTAGTATTCGGGAGTTGCATGATCTCATAGTCACATGAACATGTATAAGTTATGGAGAAAGCAATAGCAACAAACTAAACGATCATCGTGCTAAGATAACGGATAGGTCAAGTCAATCACATCATTCTCTAATGATGTGATTCCATTAATCAAATGACAACTCATGTCTATGGTTAGGAAACATAACCATCATTGATTCAACGAGCTAGTCTAGTAGAGGCATACTAGTGACATTCTGTTTGTCTATGTATTCACACATGTACTAAGTTTCTGGTTAATACAATTCTAGCATGAATAATAGACATTTATCATGATATAAGCAAATATAAATAACAACTTTATTATTGCCTCCGGGGCATATTTCCTTCAGTCTCCCACCTGCACTAGAGTCAATAATCTAGATTACATTGTAATGATTCTAACACCCATGGAGTCTTGGTGTTGTTCATGTTTTGCTCATGAGAGAGGCTTAGTCAACGGGTCTGCAACATTCAGATCCGTATGTATCTTGCAAATCTCTATGTCTCCCTCCTCGACTTGATCGCGGATGGAATTGAAGTGTCTCTTGATGTGCTTGGTTCTCTTGTGAAATCTGGATTCCTTTGGCAAGGCAATTGCACCAGTATTGTCACAAAAGATTTTCATTGGACCCGATGCACTAGGTATGACACCTAGATCGGATATGAACCCCTTTGTCCAGACTCCTTCATTTGTTGCTTCCGAAGCAGCTATGTACTCCGCTTCACACGTAGATCCCGCCATGACACTCTGCTTGGAACTTCACCAACTGACAGCTCCACCATTTAATAAAAATGTGTATCCGGTTTGTGACTTAGAGTCATCCGGATCAGTGTCAAAGCTTGCATCGACGTAACCGTTTACGACGAGCTCTTTGTCACCTCCATATACGAGAAACATATCCTTAGTCCTTTTCAGGTATTTCAGGACGTTCTTGACCGCTGTCCAGTGATCCACTCCTGGATTACTTTGGTACCTGTCGGGGATATACCACGCGGTGTAAACCGGCCGGAAGTTAACCCGGCCGGACTTGGCGGTTTATCTGAAGACCCCGCTGACACTTGGCAAGTTACTGGCGACCCGCCCTGACCTGGCGGTTTACAAGCAACCCACCTGGTCATTATGAATCACTGGTGATCCGGCGTGCGGTACAGACGGATGACAAGGCCCAAGACCCAGAAGGCCGGTTCACGTTTAATGGTGGGCCGGTTTAAGAGGAAAGGCATGAGGAATATTTACCTTACAAGGAGTTAAGACTAGGACTTGTGTCCGGTTTGTATTAGAGATAGACTAGTCCTAATCCTAATAGGACTCCACATGTAACTCGCCCCTTCAACTTATATAAGGAGGGGCAGGGCTCCCCAAGGAGGGACAAGCTACAAGCAAGAGAAACAATCTTAGGGCTAGACACAAAGAGGAGAGCCGGTTTACGGCGACTCCCTCATGATGATAATGAGATCTAACCTCAAACAGCATGTAGGGTTGTTACCGGATGATGTTTCCCGGGGTCCGAAGCTGTCTAAATCCCTGTCTTGTGTTGCGTCTCTCGATTCCACTCAACCCCTCTCAAGCTACCACATAGATGCGTTGGCCTCACGACTAAGTCCTCACCTTAGGACATCTGCCGTGACAATTCCACGACAGTTGGCGCCCACCGTAGGGCCTGCGCACGGTGGTGTTGAGTTCTTGAAGGGATCTGTCCCAAGGTTTTGAGAAGCTCGCAAATTTCCAGATGAAGAAGAAAGAGTTTGGAAGGATCTACATCGTCTCCATGGCAATCAGCCAGAACGACATATACGAGAGTTAAGGTTCAAGAAAAAATTGACTCTACGATTTGTCCATCAGTGTCGCCGGGCGATCTGCTGAGACAAAACGGCAAACAGGAGTTTAATCTTTGCGTCACTGTGCAATCGGTTGGACGCGATCAGCTTTTCCTCGGCGGCTATTATGCACGGCATCTAGAAATCCGTCAAGCCGTCAAATCACCAAGTTGCTGAGACCATCAACTTACGTTCAAATCTGATTGGGCATACTACTCGGATGGTCTACTCGTAGCTGCTGTTGTTATTTCCTTCAATGTACAAGGATCCGAAGCCAGATCGATATTGGATGCACTGCCTTAAAGAGGACGAGACCTATAGGAATTCTGTAAGTGCATAAGTCACCAAGATTGCTGCTCTACCGTTTTAATATACTTTCCTTCCATCAATACATTGACCATGGTCAAAGCACTAGCCACGAAGGACAAAAACTATTACTACTACTTTGCTCAAGCCTGGCAAATATCTCCCTTGCGTGGAGATAGATGGATTCCATCACATGCAGATGTTAGTGCTACAGGCAACGAGCCCACGATCCGGAAGTGGAGACAACGTCGACCGGTCCCGTCGCGCTGCTCTCCTTCGCCGATGTTGCTTCTGGGCCGCCGTCGTCGAGCCCCCGCCTGCGAGTCGCCACCTCGGGCCGGCCCTATCGCCTCCGAGCTGCACGCCCGAACCGGGCGGCCGGCTCCGGCGCACCCCGCCACTTTACTGCCTCTATTCAACTCTGATCTTGCAGCATCCGGGTCACTGCACCCTGGCGGCCGCTTCAACCGCTGCAAGTCGCCACTAGCCGGAGCTGCTGCTGTTCGCCTCTGTAGATTCTCTAGTGAATCACCAGTACGAGGATTCTATCATGCGAGATGCAAGTACCAGTACGAGGAGCCAAAGTGAAAGAAGATCACGACTCGGTTTGATCAACTGGCCATGACTCGGAAACGGGTACGGCCATGGTTCGGTTTCGAGCCGCCACCCGCCGGTTTCGCTTTGGCCAGAGCTTCAAGTCGCGGCGAGTCCGAGTTTTTTCCACAAGGGTTCTCAAGTCACCCATCCGAGCTGAACCGCCCCGGGCCAAGTCGCGGGACTCCGTCGCCTCGAGCCGCTGCCGCTGCCGCGGCCTTACTCGTTGACCGTGCCTTGAGCCGCCAGACGCCTTCACTGCTGTGGCCCTTACCTCCAGCCGACTCACGCTGCCCGCGGCCGGCTTACAAATCGCCGCGGCCGGTTTACGAATCGCCCCTGCCGGGTCACCTCCATCGCTGTTATGACTCACTGCATCGCCAGCCTGCGATGCTGAACCGCCGCGACTCGCCTTTAAAAAGCCCGACCTCCATCGACCACCTCTGCTTGGATCGCCATGCGCCGAGTCGCCGCCACCATGATTGTAACCTACTGTGGTGAGCCGCTGCCGCTGCCTCTGAACTTGAGTCGCCGTCGCCCACGCCAGGCCAACCTCAACCTGCGAGTCACCGCCGCAGCCCCAAGTCGCCTCGCCTCTGTTGCTCCATTGCGGTCCCGTTTTTAGCCGCTGCTGCGCTGAGCCAAGTCGCCACTGCCGTTGTGCCTTGAGCCAGCAGGAAAAGATGCCCCCATTACTTTGAAGTTGCCGGTGCGTCCCCACCTTGGCCTCATTCTGAACCGCCACAATGCTGGGGTATCTTCTGCCTACGCCGACCGCTACTGCTGTTGTCTTGAAATACCACACATCAACCCGCCGTTGCGGCGTGAGCCACCTCCGCCATGACCTATATCGCCGGGGATGGAGAAGTTTCATGAGCCGTCGCCTCTGCCTCTGCTGCAGATATCCGAGCCATCCAGTTAAATCGCGGAACGCCTTCGCCGGGTCCACCGTCGCCGGGTCACCCCGTTTCCATTGCTGGTCTACAACAAGCCGGCCGCGAGCCGCCTGCAGCGCGCTTGGCCTCGCCTCACTTTGAGCTGCTCCCGCATGCACTTCGCTTGACAAGTGGCTCCATCTCCTTGCGCAAAGACGCCGCTGAGGGTGCAGGCCCTGGTTTCTGCTTCGATATACTCCCCTGTTGGCTGAAGGAAAAGACAGGGGGTACTGGCTGAAGAAAAAAGAAAAGCAAAGGGGACGTGTTACTGTCGTTACCGTGGCGTCACTGTTAGCCGGCCACTACTACTATTCCATGTGAGATAAGGCTACATGTCCACGCGCATCCAACAAAAAAAATCAGGTGCTATTTTTTCAATGTTTTTCATCACATATATTAATTTATTCGAAAAACAATTACTTTGTCCTGCAATATTTTGATGCAGGATAATTATTCCTGACAAAGATATTGTTATACTACGGATATGGAGGGTGCGCCGGCATAATTTTGCACTGGCATTCCTCCGTGCCATGCTACTGGACGGATATGGGAGCAAGTCGCCGCCCCTGCTTCATCAACACAGAGGACTGACTCGCCGTCCGCCCCCGCGGCCGATTCTCCCGCCCACGCCGACTTACTACGCCGCGGCCGACTCATCTGTCTGTGCCGTCTCTGAAGTTGCGGTCGTCTTTGTCGTCCGTCTCTCGCGGCCTGGTTTATATCGACACACTGGGCCGCACCTGTCTGCATGAGCTGTTTATTGAGTATGAACAAGTCACAGCTTGGGTAGCCCGGTTTTTCTTTCAACAAAGTGGAGGCAAATTATCATATACCATCAACCGCCATCTGCACTGGATGGATCAATGGGCAGGCACGCAAGTCGCCGCCACTACAGTTTGGTTAATTTCAAATAGTCAGTTGGAAGGAACCATTGGCCGAGTTGTTGACACAGCTTATACAGATCATTTATAACCTGCCGCAGTCACCTCAACCTTCTGTGGATTCACATCGTGCTATCAACATCAATGATATACAAGTTAGGCCGGTTTATATCATGGTCAAATATGGAGAGTCTCAAGCCAACTCCTCGAGTCACCTTTGAGACTCGGGGGCTACGATGACATGACTCAGCAAATATTGCCAGTTTCAGCCGGTTTAAGAAACCCAGGACGATGGAGGAAAAGATAGCCCGGTCCCGGAGGCTACTGTTATATTGATGAAAATTTAAAGGCCGTCAGAAAATTTCCGGCTTAGAAAGTATATGACAGTTACAAAATCCCGGCTCAATGAAGAAGATCCGGGTCATCAGAAAGGATTCCGGTTTAAAATCCGGCTCAAGGGAAGTCAGTCTCACTGAAGCTCTCAAATATCCGGTTTACAATCCAGTTCAAGAGAAATTTATTCTCCCACAAAGCTCTGAAGCGCTCAGATCCGGTTTAACAATGTCCGGTTCAAAAAAGGAATTAACTTCTCGCAAGTTCGAGTTTAAAGGCCGTCAGAAAATTTCCGACTGAAAATGAAGATTCCGGTTTAAAAGCTAGTTCAAGGGAAAGATGTCTCCCACGAAGCTTTGAAGCTCTCAATATCCGGTTTAACATCCGGTTCAAAAAGGATTTATCTCTTGCAAAAAGTTAAAGGGTGCCAAAGAGGACCTGCTGCCATGATGCGTCGTTCAAACATAGGTATCATGCCTTATTGGCTTATCATATTATTGATCACTTGGGGGCTTGGTCGTATCCGAACCATAGCTACACCTCTTGATCGGCTCAATGCCACAACATCACTTGGGGGCTTGGTCGTATCCGAACCAATGCAACACCTTTTGATAGGCGAAAGCCACAAGATCACTTGGGGACTTGGTCACGTCTGAACCAGTCATGCCTCTTGATTGGCCTAAGGCCATAGAATCACTTGGGGGCTTTGGTCGAACCCGAACCATCGTCACCCCTCTTGATCGGCATAATGCCAATGCATCATGTGGGGACCTGGCTGACTTGAACCATAGCTACACCTACTGGGGGCTTGGTCATGTCCGACCATGGTAATGCCACTTGATCGGCTTAAACCGCCTCTTTTTTGCAAATGGTTTTATCATTGCCTTTGCTTGAAATTTTGTTTTGATAAATATTTCTTTTGTTGCGTTTTTAAACTGACAATTCTTAAACCGGTTCGACTGTCAAATTACAAATTGACGGAACACGGTCAAATCTTAATCCGGAGGTTATCTGCCCGGTTTGATTTTCTGTTACCATCCTATTATGGAGTAAACCGGTGTTTATCAACCCGGCTCGGCTTTCAACTACAAGTTGTCAGTACACGATCAAGTTATAATCCGGAGACTATCAGCCCGGTCTGGTTTGACTACGAGTCGCCAGTATTATATGTGGTTAAACCGGTGTTTATTACAACCTGGTACGGTTTTATCATAAACCGACACAATATGGAAGGAGTTCTCAGTACTCAAAATCTGGGTTATTACCCCTATTACAAAAAGTTGGTAAACCAACAATGTGATTCAATGTCACAGGTATGATATATTTCATATTTGATTATTTTTAAGTGCAGCCTTGGTTATAAATCTGGGTTATATGTTGGGCATTATGACCCGTCCGACGGTAAACCGTCCGAACACTTTAAACTTGTTGTATGCAGAAACAGGTTGAATAAAGCATGATTATAAATCACCGGCGTTTACTAACCCGACCTGGCTTTCGACTATAAGTCGCCAGTATGATGATAAATTATCCGGTGTTTATTAAACCGGCCTGGCTTTAAGACGATAAGTCGCCAGTATATGATGAGAAATTATCCGGTGTTTATTAAACCGGCCTGGCTTCGAACTATAAGTCGCCAGTATATATTTGGTCAATGCATGCTTAAATAGCGGTCGATGTGTGGAGTAATAGTAGTAGATGCAGGCAGGAGTCGTTCTACTAATCTTGGACGTGATGCCTATATAATGATCATTATGTGGATATCATCATAATTATTTGAAGTTCTATCAATTCCCCAACAGTAATTTGTTTACCCACTGTATGCTATTTTCTTGAGAGAAGTCACTAGTGAAATCTATGGCCTCCGGGTCTATTCTTTATTATATTTGCTTCGAGATCTATTTTTATTTGCTTTTGTTTTCAGATCTATTATTCTAAAATCCAAAAATACCTTGCTGCACTTTTTATTTACTTATTTATTTTGTTTTGTTTTATCACGAGATCATTTATCCAAAATCATATAAACCAATCTATCTTTTACTCGAGAGGGATTGACAACCCTTCTTACGCGTTGGGTTGCAAGTATTTGTTCTTTGTGTGCAGGTACCGTTTACATAGTGTTGCTTGGTTCTCCTACTGGTTCGATAACCTTGGTTTCATCACTGAGGGAAATACCTACCATAGCTCTGCTGCATCATCCCTTCCTCTTCGGGGAAATACTGACGCAGACACGAGCCATCATCGTACATAGCGTTCTTTCTCAATGTCGCCGAGTTTCGTGGATAGGCTCGTAGCAGCCCGGAGTGATGCGACGGTTTCGGTGTGCACTCTGGAAGCGGCGCAAGCCTTCGAGTGCCCCGCCAGGTGTGTTGTGGGGTGTTGTCTTTCTGGCGTGATGTATGTTGTGTGGTGCTTTAGTCGCTGTTGTAGGTTTTCGCCCGGTTTTCCTCAATAACCGAGCAGCCTTTTTCCTTCTTCTTTTTTGGCACTCACCTTATGTAGTGCATTTCTCCTCTAGAGATGTTACTTGTAATATCTCTTTCTAATCAATGAATTTGGCAGCTCCCCTGCCAACATTCGAAAAAAACCTGAAGCCCAGCTTCTGGCTATCCAAGAACATGCTCGAGCTGAGGCAAAAAAGGAAACTAATCTACTTAAAAAAAGGAAGCATGATGTGCAGCCCAGAATCGGGTGTTCGTCACACCCAATAGTATGACAAGCTGAAATTGAAGGACTTCTTACCTACGAGGCCAAAAGGAAAGTGCTAGAGCTGGAAGAGATCAAGCTGCACTAGACCAACATCGAAGAGGAGGTGAAGTAGGCGACAAAGATAATAGAAGGTAAGCCTTACCCATTGAAGTTTTATCGGATGCCAAGCTTTTATACTGAGCTGACCCAGAGTTTTCTTGATGCTAGTTGGGTGTCCTGACTGACCTGCCCACTAGTGTTGCATAATGAAAGGGCATTTGCCTCCCTAAGTGTTTTGGTGTTGATGACAATGCTTTACGGACTAACTGTATGCTTGAGCTAAACAGGCATTCCTATATCACATAAGATGGTTAGGTACCCCTCTTGAAGGAAAAGATGGAAGATGACATTTTCGACACTTTTATTTCTTTGGTCATAGAAAATCCATACTATTAAGAAGGAGTCCGCGTTGGAAGGTAAGGATGGAATCAAATCACGTACACAAATCTCATATTGCACCCACATAGCCTTCTTATTCGTAATATGGAGGATAGAAATAAATTTTTATAATTTGAATAAATAAAAACAACAAGGTAGCAAATAACAGAAGTAAGTAAAAATGACTTCTCGATGCTTGAAAACAATGCCTAGGGTTCATACTTTCACTAGTGCCAACTCTCAACATCATTAACATAGTTAAACATCATGATAATGCCTCAACAAGTGAAGCAAAAAAACACTTCAAAGTTTTTGTTTTTATCGGACAAAAGAGGATAAAATCGTGTAGGTGCACTTAATAGCAAACCACCTCAAAGTCGTCTTTCTAATATTGATCTATTGAACCACCCCAATCTGCCACAAATAGTCCCAGAAATTGTACTAGGACAATACCATATCATATTTATCGTTCAACCTTTATGCATATAGTACCTCAATGTCACCACGAGTATCTACAAATTAATTAATAGACATGCATCATGTAATCTAAAGTATTCAGTCCAACATAAGGAAACTTCTAAGAGCAAGACTTAATTCACCACAAAAATAATAGAGTGATGAACATTACCAGATCCAACTATATTAATAAAGCTCATGATACAATCAAGGTCAAATGCTTCAAGAACATGGGGAAGAGAGATACATAGCTACTAGTACATACCCTCAACCCAGAGGAGAACTACTGACACATCACCACAAGGGAGTTGTTGGTGATGGTGATGACAGAGATTTCCCCCATAGCGTCCCAACGCCATCGGAGGAGTGGGGGGATGGGGACCCTCCTTCTTCTTTTTCCTTGGCCCTCTCGGAAGAGAGGAAGATCTCCCCTAGATTTGATCTTTCTTTTATGTCTATTGTTTTCTTGTCAAGCACCGTTTCTTTTACAGCCGGAGATCCTTAACTCCGATCAGGCTAAAAATTTAACATGTTTTTTTCTCATAAATTAGCTTTCTTACGGGCAAAATAAAGTCCCAACCGACTTAAGGAGCTCCCACACAGGTAGTGGGGTACCCGCGCCATGTGGTCATGTGGGACCCTCGGGCACCATCTTACGATGATTCTTTCGCCCAAAAATCTAATGTATTCCATAAAAAATTCAACACCTTCCGACTCTGTGAATTTTTCACCTAAAACTCCAAAATAAATAGAAAACAGGAGCTGGTCTCTGTTGGGGAACGTAGTAATTTCAAAAAAATTCCTACGCACACGCAAGATCATGGTGATGCATAGCAATGAGAGGGGAGAGTGTGATCTACGTACCGTTGTAGATCGACAACGGAAGCGTTTAGTTGATGTAGTCGTACGTCTCCACGGCCCGACCGATCAAGCACCGAAACTACGGCACCTCCGAGTTCTAGCACACGTTCAGCTCGATGACGATCCCCGGGCTCCGATCCAGCAAAGCGTCGGGGAAGAGTTCCATCAGCACGACGGCGTGGTGACGATCTTGATGTACTACCGTCGCAGGGCTTTGCCTAAGCACCGCTACAATATGACCGAGGTGGAATATGGTGGAGGGGGGCACCGCACACGGCTAAGGAACGATCACGAAGATCAACTTGTGTGTTTAGGGGTGCCCCCCTGCCCCCGTATATAAAGGAGCAAGGGGAGGAGGCCGGCCGGCCCCTATAGGCGCGCCAGGAGGAGTCCTCCTCCTAGTAGGAGTAGGACTCCTACTAGGAGGGGGAAAGAAGTGGGGAGGGAGAGGGAAAGGGGGGGCGCCCCCCCCCCTTCCTAGTCCAATTCGGACCAGGGGGGAGGAGGCGCACGGCCCACCTCTGGCAGCCCCTCTCTCTCTCCACTAAGGCCCATATGGCCCATTACTTCTCCCGGGGGGTTCCGGTAACCCTCCGGCTCTTCGGTTTTCTCCGAAATCACCCGGAACACTTCCGGTGTCCGAATATAGCCGTCCAATATATCAATCTTTATGTCTCGACCATTTTGAGACTCCTCGTCATGTCCGTGATCACATCCGGGACTCCGAACTAACTTCGGTACATCAAAACTCATAAACTCATAATATAACTGTCATCGAAACCTTAAGCGTGCGGACCCTACGGGTTCGAGAACAATGTAGACATGACCGAGACACGTCTCCGGTCAATAACCAATAGCGGAACCTGGATGCTCATATTGGCTCCTACATATTCTACGAAGAACTTTATCGGTCAGACCGCATAACAACATACGTTGTTCCCTTTGTCATCGGTATGTTACTTGCCCGAGATTCGATCGTCGGTATCTCAATACCTAGTTCAATCTCGTTACCGGCAAGTCTCTTTACTCGTTTCGTAATACATCATCTCGCAACTAACTCATTAGTTGCAATGCTTGCAAGGCTTATGTGATGTGCATTACCGAGAGGGCCCAGAGATACCTCTCCGACAATCGGAGTGACAAATCCTAATCTCGAAATACGCCAACCCAACATGTACCTTTGGAGACACCTGTAGAGCACATTTATAATCACCCATTTACGTTGTGACGTTTGGTAGCACACAAAATGTTCCTCCGGCAAACGGGAGTTGCATAATCTCATAGTCATAGGAACATGTATAAGTCATGAAGAAAGCAATAGCAACATACTAAACGATTGGGTGCTAAGCTAATGGAATGGGTCATGTCAATCAGATCATTCACCTAATGATGTGATCCCGTTAATCGAATAACAACTCTTTGTCCATGGTTAGGAAACATAACCATCTTTGATTAACGAGCTAGTCAAGTAGAGGCATACTAGTGACACTCTGTTTGTATATGTATTCACACATGTATTATGTTTCCGGTTAATACAATTCTAGTATGAATAATAAACATTTATCATGATATAAGGAAATAAATAATAACTTTATTATTGCCTCTAGGACATATTTCCTTCAGTCTCTGTCAATGGATTAATAGGTTAGTCCAAATAAAAATTGTGCTAAAAACATAAATAAATGATGTAAATATAGGATGAATCTTTACGTTTGAGACGTATCACGGATCTCGTATGACTGGGCCGGTGTCGGCGTTTGGTAGATCTGTTTGGATCTGGTATTCATCCATTTTCGTTTGAGTGTTTACAGGTTTGATCATTCCGATCTACGACTTTCTTCATCAACGATGGTTGTTGCTCTGGTGGCTGGTTCCGTGGGGGCTTAGCACGACGACTTCTCGATTGTCTACTATACCAAAGTTTGTCCGGCTCCGGTGAGGGAGGGGCAATAACGACCACTTGCTGCAGTGTCTATTGTCATCACTAGGTGGTTCATGAACTTGTTTGTAACTTTTGTTACCTACAATTTTCTTTGTAATGTATCATCGAAATTAGGTTTAAAAAAATGGCGAATGATAGGCGCCGGCGCGCCGGCCCAAAGTTTCGGCCGGTCGCGCCCCAGCCGCCCGATTGGCCCACCAAGAGCCGTTGGATCTTCATCCATCCAGGTCGCTTTCTTCCTTCTCACCCCTCGCATTCCAGATCTGAAGAAATACCCCAGACATGGCGGCCGCCAACTATCGCCGCCTCACGCGGTGCGCGACCGCCCTCCCCCGTTTGTCGCCGTCGACAGCTGCTGCCATGCTCGCCACTGATGCTCGCCGTGGATGCTCGCACCGAAAAAAGTTGTCAAATAGCAGCTCTGTGTCGCCGCTCCTATTGAATCATTTGAAAACCTGCTTCCAGCAAATTGAAGCTATGGTTGTAGCAAAAGTCGCTGGTACAGAAAGAATTAAACTCTGATGGAAGCATTTTTGGATGCTGGTTCCAGCAAAACAAAATTGTGGTTGTAGCATAAAAAAGCAAAACAATTGCTGGTAAAATAGAACGAATTCAGGTGGAAGCATTTTTGTATGCTGGTTCCAGCAAAACAAAACTGTGGTTGTAGCAAAAAATCGCTGGTACAAAAAGAACGAGTCCTGGTGGAAGCATTTTTTGATGTTGGTTCCAGCAAAACACTCCGTCGGTTCCAGCAAACCTGGTCATGGTTGTAGCACTCTCCCGTCGTGGTCACCCTGCAGCTCGCCGCGGTCACCAGTTCCAGCAAAAACCGGGCATGGTTGCAGCTCCTACCTCAGCGGTTGTAGCATCCACACCAGCCGGTGGTAGCTCGCTAGCTTGTGGTTGCAGCTCGGCCGTTCCCAGCGCCATCGCCGACCATCGGCAACCTCGCCGGCTACCTGTTGTAGCTCGCTGGATGCCGTCTCCATAATCTCCACGGTCGCCTGCTCGCCCCGACTCGCATAGCAGCACCTCTGTGCCCCTTCCTTCAGACCGATGTGATTTGCAGCTAGTGGAGAGGGGGATTTAATTGCGTTGGAGATCAGTAAAGGAGAGGGGATTTTGCAAGGAGAGGAGCAGGCGTTTGTGCAGATGGGGATGGGGAATGAGTAATGGAGCTCAGGGGCGAAGGGATAAGGCAGACACTAGGCGTGGGGCGGTGCGTGGGGAGAAGTAAAGAAAAGAGGTGGCTACACGAGTGAGCGGCGCGACCGGCCGAAGCTTCAGCTGGTCCGCCGATTTCAAACGTTTCCCTTACAAAATAGATCGAAAGTTTCTCTCAATTTTTTTTATGAAAAAAGTAATTGAGGCTTACGCCATGTCCTCTCGTTTTTTAGAGCGTACTACTTCTAATTACAGGACTCCAGAGCGGAGAAGTAAAAAACATAATTTATTTTTTTGGATTTGACAGACTGATCATGCCCCGTCCTTCGTCAACACCACCCGTCGCCGGCTCCCTCCTACTGTCATCGTGCGGCCCTCTCCTAATTGGCGTGCGCCCCTCGCGGCGAGTTCCCGCCACCACCCACCAAAGCCTATTCTTAACGCCCTCCCCCTTCCCCTCCATTCGCCCTCTCCATCTTCCTCCCCTCCCATCCCCTCTCCTCCTGCAGCCTCCCGCCCGGAGGTAAGCCTGCCCGTGTTCTGTCATCCTTTCGAGCGGAAATCAATTAGGAACTTGTTCTTCTGCTCCGGTTCTTCGTTTCTTTCTCTCCTCTTTGGTATGTGGCGATCAGATTGCATCCGAGTGTTGCCGCAGTCTGTAATATTTGCTAGGTAGTGGTTTGAAGGGTGGAATTGACGATAAATGTACCTGTAGTTTGGTTTGGATTTCTGTGCCTTTAGTATTCCTGCGTTTATGCTTCTGATTAGAACCGTCTCATGCGTTTGCCGAAAATTTGTGTGTGCGTGTCTGTATTTGGGATCACGTCATCTGCTTCCCCACTTTTAATTTTCTTTTCAGACCCCACAAAGAGTTCTGCAAATATCAGGCCAGGTGGTGACTTGAAATCATTTTCATGCATGAATTTTTGAAATTTGGGGATTTTTTGTCAGATGAAGGAGCCCCCTGATGGCTCATCCTTATTAGTGTTTGTTTTGATTGGGTCCTTGTAACAGCTAGAGGACACTGTTCACATGGATGCCTATAGCAACCTTAATTATGTTCTCCATTTATTACCATTTTAAAGAGCATGGTGGCATTGCCGTTTAAGGAGAAGCAGGGACACGGATTAATTATTATTTTTATCGCACAACACATTCTAGTTAACATTGGGGAACATTCTAGTTAATGATTTTTGTTTTATTTGACATTGCATCAGGCAGCAGATTCCATACTTTTTGTTATGTGTACCGACTTAGCCTCTGTCCTGCGACTATTATTGTGCATAAATATTTAACCAAAGCTATCATATCTGATCAGGTCCAGATAGGGCACACCAGACATGGCAGAAGTCCTGTCAGGACCTCCCGAGCACCATCTAAGCTCTGGTGAGAATACACATCACTGTTATAAGCATTTTCATGTTGAATAAAGTGCAATATTATAACATGATAATAATTTATCTGTTCTTAGCGTATGCCCTCTTATTATTTCTTGTGGCATATTAGTTTATGCTTTCTACTCTCAGTCATGGAAAAGCAACATGATTCTTCAAAACCGAATTTATTCTATGAAACTACACAGAATCAACTAATGTATATGACTGCTAGCAGCCTTAGATACACATTATGAAGAGAAGAGGAAATCCAATGTGGAATACTCAGAAGATGAAAAGAAAGCAATGATTGTGTCACTGAAGAAAAAGGCGATGAACGCCTCACAAAAACTGAGGCATTCCATGAAGAAGGGGAGGAGGAGCAGCAAGGTGATGTCCATTTCAATTGAGGACGAGCGCGACCCTGAGGAGGTGCAGGCTGTTGATGCCTTCCGTCAGCTTCTTGTGCTCGAAGAGCTTCTACCGTCGCAGCACGATGACTACCATATGATGCTTAGGTATTTTATCCGATATAATGGCACACCATGTTACATAACTGCACTTTTCATTTTGAACAGCATTACTGAATGTTGTGATGGTGTAGGTTTTTAAAGGCAAGAAAGTTTGATGTTGAGAAGGCAAAGCAAATGTGGTCTGATATGCTGCAGTGGAGAAAGGAGTTCGGCACAGATACCCTTCTTGAGGTAATTATAGCTACTATATAGTTTGTGATACTAAACTCTGTTTTAATTAATCCCATTTGGACTGAAGGATACAAATATCACATTTTTTATCCTAAATCTCTTGTCAGGGTTTTGAATTCGAAGAAGCTGATAAGGTCGCAGAATGCTACCCTCAAGGCTACCATGGAGTGGACAAGGAAGGAAGGCCCGTCTACATTGAACGGCTCGGACAGATCGATGTCACTAAGCTGATGCAGGTTACCACAATGGAACGTTTCGTCAAGAACCATGTCAAGGAGTTTGAGAAGAACTTTGCTGATAAGTTTCCAGCTTGCTCAGTAGCTGCCAAGCGCCACATTGATCAGAGCACTACCATCCTTGATGTGCAAGGAGTCGTACGTATCTAAACAAGTTCATGGATTAGTCCGACTGTTGCAGTTTCCCTATAGCTTATTGAGATGAATCACATTTTCAGGGGATGAAACAATTTAGCAAAGCTGCAAGGGATCTCATCGGTCAGCTTCAGAAGATTGATGGTGATAACTACCCAGAGGTAATCCAAAACGGATGACAGACAATTCATCACGCTTACGTGACTAGTTTGTGCTGGATTTTGTCTAGCAAGTGCTCATTGCGTCGGTTATACATTTCTTGTACCAGACGCTGTGCCGGATGTTCATCATTAATGCAGGCCAAGGGTTCCGACTTCTCTGGAGCACAATTAAGAGCTTCCTTGACCCAAAGACCACCGCAAAGATTCATGCAAGTTTCTGTCTCTGTTAATTTTGTTCTCTAGCTATGATTCTATTTATCTTGTGTTCAGTTAAAGGACTGTTTCCTGAACTGTGCATTTGTTTAGGTATTGGGTAACAAGTACCAGAGTAAGCTTCTCGAGGTGATCGATGCCAGGTGAGAAGTAAATCTCTAATTTGTATTTATGGTTTATCAACATTATTAAACTCATAAGCTACTTATAATGGTACAATAATTGCGCATATATTTCTGTTATTCAGTGAGCTGCCAGAGTTTTTTGGTGGAACCTGCCAGTGCCAAGGTGGCTGCATGAAGGCTGACAAAGGACCATGGAAGAATCCTGAAGTCATGAAGGTAAACTCCAATCTGATCCTTTGGCCTCACATGTTATCCTATAATAGAGCATGAAATTACAAAGGACAAGGAACTAATTCATGTTTTCTAAATACTTTGATGTGAAGATGGTTCATAGTGGTGCCGGGAGGTGTGGAAAGCTCAATCTGGAATCTCTTGATGCCGGGGAGAAAATGATTTGTGCAGATAGCACCGTTTACACGAAGGTAGTGAGAAAAAGATATTCTTTCACAAAGACATAGTCACATTAACATATTTGTCAATGCATTCGGAAATAGTAGTATTTATCCATCAGATTTTGATTTTTGTAAAATGAAGAAGCAAGATCCTTTGAACGGACAAGATGAATGGAGGAACCCCGCACGTGCCCAAATTGAGCATCCTCAACTGTCGCCTGTTCATGAGGAGCTTCTTCCTGCATTGTTTCCTGTAAGTCATGTTTCTTCACTGATTTGAGAACTATCAGTTATTTAGTTAGTGTCAAACCATGCAAATAATAAAGTCCCTCATCTCTCGTGAATTAAACAAGAAGTATAATTCTCTAGGCTCAATATTCAAACTTAGGTGGCTGCTCTAGTTCCATCTCTCAAGGAAAATTATGTTACTTATTCCAGTTTTCTCAAATCATATTTACTAACAGTTGACTTGTTGCTGATATGTTAGTTATATAATAGGGAGATTAAGGCACAAACTGGTTCTAGACTTAATACTCAGATAAATTTATCGCATATGATACACATACTCAAATTTCACTTACAATTGTTATAAAAAAATGTCAGAACCCAGGATCACCATATTCCTGTGATGTTCCAATGGTTGAGAAGGCCATAGATGCCATATGCAAGAGCCATGGGTTAACAGATGATAATATTGCCCTCACTAAAGGTTAATACCACCTCTCCACCCTGAAAATCTTTTGACACAGCACTCCGTGTACCATTCCACTGACATACTGACCCTCTTCACCAGCTGTGGCAAACGTCTCTAATGCATCCAATCCACCAATGATGGGCGGCATCATGGCCCTTGTGATGAGCATTGCGACGATGCTCCGTCTGAGCCGTAACATGCCCAGGAAGGTAATTGGTGCTGCCATAGGAGCCCAAGGCACACCGAAAACTCAGGCGCAGCAGCAATCCAAGTTGTCAGCCGAGGCCGATTACACTGTCTCCGCAAAGCGCTTTGCTGATCTTGAGGAGAAGATCATTGCGCTCCTTGCAAAGCAAGCAGAAATGCCGGCGGATAAGGAGGAGCTGCTGAAGGCGGCAACCAGCCGTGTCGCTGCATTGGAAGAGGAACTTGCACGGACCAACAAGGTAATGTCTTTTCCACCTTGGTGAAAAGCAATTTCTTAGTGCACAATACCGAGGCTTCTGTGTTGTCATGTTAATTCCATTACCATCATGTGTTACTTTTCCTTAAAACATGCTTTCATGTGTTTATGCAGGCTTTGCAGGAAACTCTTGAGCGGCAACGGGAGATCATGGAATACATTGAAAAGAAAAAGAAGAAGAAAGCCAAGGTAACCAAAAAAACGCATGGCAAAACAAAAATACATCCTTCTTGACCGTAGTTTTGAGTTTTGACCATTACTAGCTGACGGAACTTCTCAATTGTGGCCAATCTTTTTATAAAAATGTATGAATCTCACTAAAAAATTGATATTAATGTGTTGAAGTTAATACTGCCTTTCGGTATTGTGCAGCGCTTGTTTCACTGGTAGATGCGAAGAATGGAATGTGATGTGTCCGCAAGAGGCTTTGGCTTGATGAGAGTGAGCTGGTTTTTTTGTCAGCAAAAAGTGATTCTAAGTGTAACATATAATGTTCTTTTGTTATTTTTCCTGTGTTGCTATATTTCATTGGTCGGAGCTTCTCAACCATGACATACATTATGCCTTGGCATACATTGTGACTATGTGGATGTGGTGCCAATCCTTTTCTTGTTGCTGTCAATGGTGGATGGAAATACATTATGCATTGACTTTATTTTGCTTGTTCTTAATCTATGTATTTCTCTTTAATTGATCAACTCTGTGCTTGTACCTTCGTTTGGTCTCCCCAAACTAGTGGTTTCTATGCTATTTTGTTTGGGCATAAAACGGCATGTGGGACGATATCGAGGAAGTGGAAGTGTTACCTTCATCTTTCACAGCATAAAACGGCATGTGGGACGGCATCGAGGAAGTGAAAGTGTTATGCTAAAGTGAGTGCGTGGACTTGATGCCAATAGTGGTGCCATGATTCCATTCATTTGCATTCCCTTAGAAAGGCTAGTAGGTTTGCATCTTGCAGTACTTGCGTCGGTGTCAACATAAAGAGGCTCCCCGCTCATGAAACTATGAAAGAACAATAGTTGATCTCTGGAAGACAAAATCATCAGCTATTGATGTGAGTTCTATTTCTTCTCCTCTCTTATTTGTCCGCCGCCTCTATCTTTCTTGCTGATAGGTTTTGGTAGCCTGTAGTCCGCTGTTTTCTGTGTCTTGATTCAAACGTAGCATAAGCATACCCGATGAATTGAAGAGTTCTATTTAGAAAACTGTAAGCAACGCTAGTAGTCTTGTGTATAATTTTATTTGCAAAAAGTCCAGAGGCCATATATCAAGTAGTACAAACCCTTACAAATACACTTTTGTAGAAATTGGTGATGGTGCTTCTGTACGTATATGGCGTGACCAGTGGATACCACATCCACTTGTGAGGTTGCCAATATCACCCCAGGGGCGCTGCCGCCTTCGGCGTATTAGCGAGCTCCTGGACGACCGAGGAAATTGGAACGTGCAACTACTTAATCAACATTTCATGTCAGTAGATGTCATGGAAATTATGAAGATCAAGGTGGTGCCACGGTTGGACAGAGATATTATCGCTTGGGCGCCTGAGCGTTCTGGATTGTTCACAGTCCGGAGTGCTTATCATCTATCATATGATGAGATTCACCGTCAGACTACAGTCGCATTGAGTAGGGCACCGGACGGGCGACGTGCCGTCTGGGCACTTATATGAAGGTGCCCTGCTCCACCAAAGGTGCGTATCTTTGCATGGCGTTTGGTCACAAATTCACTGGCAACTTGGGTGAATAAAAAATCACGGAAACTTGAGGTGTCTAACCTTTGTCCGCTGTGTGCGATGGAACCGGAGGACACGTTCCACACATTCTGTAGATGCCTATTGTCTGTTGCTTTGTGGAACGCCATACAGGAAAAATGGCTATTGCCGGACTTAGCTTCAGTGAGGAATACATGCCCTGAGTGGCTTTTTGATCTTCTGTGTAAGCTAAATGAAGATGATCGCATGCATGTGTTGATGGTGTTGTGGAGGAGTTGGTATGTACGTAATGAAATAGTACACCATAAGCTACCACCTCCAATTGAAGCTTCCTGCAGATTTCTAATTAGCTATGCTGAATCTCTTCGATGCATCAATCATTTTCGAACCACTGACATCATCAAAGGGAAGATGGTGCTGCCGCCGATTGGGTATAGTTCTACAATGATAAATACAGCAACACAACATGCAGCCACACAGTCCAGTGGTCTGCCCCGCCGGCCGGTCGCGTGAAGCTGAATGTTGACGGGTCGTTCGTTGATACCGATGGTGGATTAGCAGGAGTCGGTATGATCCTACATGATAATGACGGCAACATTATCTTCTCCGCTTGTCGTTCTATCTTGCATTGTTCTGGACCGCTCCAGGCTGAGCTGTTGGCATGTCAGGAGGGATTAAGCCTTGCTCTACAATGGTCTACTCGTCCGGTAGACATCGAGATGGACTGTATGGATGCAGTCAAGTTGATCAAGTCGCCTACCCTTGACAGATCGCCACATAGAATGATAGTTCGGGATATTAAGAGGCTCTTTGGTGAAAGGGATGTCTCTATTGCTCATGTAAGTAGGAATCAGAACATTGTTAGCCACACACTTGCTGCTTTCGGACGATCAGAGGGCCGAACTGCAGTTTGGTTGCGCTCTAAACCTGCAGACGTTCCTCTGCTATGTAGGAACAAATATTCCAATAGTTGAGCAATCAAATCCTTTTAACCCCGCAAAAAAAGAAATTGGAAAATAAATCCAAATTAGGGCTCGTTTGGTTGTCAGGTATCCCTCCCGGATCCCCGTCGAAAACCAGGGCGTGCAACCCATGGGGCAAGTCAGCCTGGGGAAAGCCCACGGCGCATTTGGTCGCTGCCCCACCACGGGCTTTCCTCCCCGATCCTCGTCATTTCCGCGGAGAAACAATCCACGCCTTATTGGGATGTTGGTGTCTTCTTTATCCTGCATCCAGCGCAGGGGCGGACCCAGGAAGAAAATTGAGAGGGGGCAATAATGTATGGCCATATTCAAGATTTAAGAAGGCGGTTGTCCATATAAATTGAAACCTAGGCACAATCACTTCATTCTCCATGAGATGGCCAAATTCATGAAAGAAAAAAACTATCAATTTGAAACAAAATGACTTATATCGGTATGTCAATTACCAGCGATGTTCCGTAGTGGGCAAGTCGTTGCCGTCTCTGGGCCTACGCCTCAGTGGAGTAAACTTGTTTACACCCAAGAGCTTCTAGAAGCAATAGCTAGGAAGCCATCAATGTAGACAAGAAGACACCGACCAGAGCAATCTGCATAGAAAAATTACCTCCCCAAGTAGAAAACGTCTTAGAGAACCTAGAACTCCTTGGTTCCCACAGACGGAGTCGGGGACCACTACTCTCACATGCTCCCCGACAAAGTCAAGGCTGGTCAACCTCCATCGATCGGAACTGGAGACGAAGGACCACGATGTACAACCATGTTGTCCGCTCCGTAGAACAACTCGACTGAGATAACCCTGTAGAAGAAAACATCGAACCCGAAGAACCAGATCTAGGGACACACCATATTCCACATGCCTTCAGGCGATAAGAAGAAGCATCACCGAAACGATGGTGGGGCAGGAGACATTATTCCACGCCGACGGCAACACCATCGTCTCGCCACTGCCGAACGGAGATAAATAGTAAATTTATTTTTAACCTTACCACACTGAGTCGAAGCTCTGGGGTCCTCGCCCCCTCCCATCTCCGAAGCTGCAGACGAAAGGAGTGGGAGACCTCGGACTTGCGGGGGTAGGGTAGATCAGTCATGCCGAGGAGGATGGGCGGAAAGAAAGACCAGTGTGGAAGACGTATATAATCGTGTGTACATCTTGTGTTACAGACAAATAGGACGGCATGTGGCCCCGTTCCATGATATCAACGAAGCAAAAAACTAGTATACACCTTCTATACCTTAGCTTTTAAGAAGAGTTGAGACGTCGACTAAGATATGTCTATCGCAACACTTAAATTTTAGAAGTCTTATAAAAGAGTTTTAAAATTACTTCTTTTTAGACAGTCTTACAAGATTATTTTTTCTGAAAAGAAAAAAGAAAGGGACCGGCTAGATGTAAATTGACTGGAAATTATATTTGAGCAAGTCACTTTTTTTTCTCAAATACTCCAGTCACTTTTCTTGTAGGCTAGTTACCAGCTCGACATGCAGACGTACGCATCCTCATGAGGTAGCTCTTGATGGCTGCATTGTAGGCTAGTTAGCTTTGTATCCTGACCATGGTGGCTATACACATTCAGAATTCATTGCGAATTTTTATTCTAAACACAGAAGCTCAACCTCATGTAGTAACACTGATAATATAGACTATTCATTAGGAATTAAGAGCAACATTGATAATCTTCAGGTTCAGTCAAAAATTCAGAGTTACGGTTAGTGGAACATATATAATATACAAGAATAAACATATAATGTAGTGAAACTTATGCAAAAAAGAAGTTCTTTAAAAAAGGAATAGATTAGTAGCATTAGTATTACCTATAAATAAAAAAGAAAAAGAAATGAAAACTAAAACAAATAACAAATATTCACACAATATGCAAGAATGAACGTATAATAGTTTTATTTTGCAAAATATAAGTTTTCCAAAAAAGAATAAATTAATGGTATTGGTATTTGAGCCATGACATCTCTAATTCTAAAAATCAAAATAATGAAGTTTTCAAAGAAAAAATGACTTAGTGGCATTAGTATTAACCTTCGAGAAGAAAAATAGTAAAATAATAAAAAAAATTACACAAAAATTGCAATTTTGTTATAATATGAAAGAATAAGCATATAATAGTGGAATTTTCATACAAACAAAGTTTTATAAGGAGGAATGAATTAGTAGATTGGTACTAACCTTTTAGAAGAATGAAAATAAAGAACAAAATAAGAAAAATCAACACCAAAATAATGGAGTTTCTAAGAAAAATTGAATTACCGGCTTTGATATTACCCATTAAGAAGAAAGAAAAAGAAAATAAAATAAATAATGACAAAACTTGCACATAATTTACAAAAAAAATTACATTTTGTTATAATATGCAAGAATAAGTACTATATAATAGTGAAATTTTGGCAAAACGGAATTTTGCTAAGAAAAAATGAATTAGTGGCATCGGTATTAACCTTAAAGAAATATAAAATAAAATAAAGCTAAAATCAAATCAAATTAATGTAGTTTTCTCAGAAAAATAAATTAGTGGCATTAGTATTAACCTTTAAGAAGAAGAAAAATGGAATGAAACTAAGAAGAAAAAATACAAAATTTGCACACAATTAACGCTTAAATTATGCCTTTTTATAATAATATGCGAGAATAAGCATATAATAGTGATTGTTTTGCAAAAATGAAGTTTATCAAAAAGCAATGAATTAGTGGTATATGTATTACCCTTAAAGAAGAAAGAAAGTAATATAAAAACTAAAACAAAAATCCAAATGATAAAGCTTTCTAATGAAGAATGAATTAATGGTATTGGTATTACCCTTTAAGAAGAAGAAAATAATAAAACAAAAATTGCACACAATTTACACATAAATTGCACACTTTCAATATATGCAAGTATAAGCATGTAACATCGGAATTTTCACAAAAATGAAGTTTGCTAACAAGACTGATTAGTGGCTAGCTATTGCCCTTAAAGGGGAAAGAAAAATGTAATAAGAATTAAAAAAATTAAATAATGAAGTTTTTAAGGAATAATGAATTAGTGCATTGGCATTACATTTCAAGAAGAGAGAAAATGGAAATAAAATCTAAAACAAACAATGACAATATTTACAACAATGTTGATGTAGGGTGGGATCCTAGATGGCCTATCTTTCACAAAAGGAGCGGACCCCGCGATGAACATGATGAACACGAGGGGAAACACGAGGGGGAACACGAGGGGAAACATGAGAGAAACACTAAAACCAACAAGAATGATCACACATATGCTAGATTCTCGAACACAAAAGAGTTCACACGATCCACGACCAACAAGGGACGATACACGGTAACCGGTTCTTCTCCAAAGGAGGTCTTGATGGGGCCGCCCAAAAGGGGGTCCTGAATCCAAGGGAATCTTCTCCGTAGAGGGGTCGCGGTCTCTCTCAAGGAGTAGATCTAATGTGGATGAGCGAGGCTCTATCTCTAATATGAGCTATCCCAACGCTAACCCTAGAAAAGAGGAGGAGGAGGTCTATATATAGTCTTAGAGGTCGAAGGGGTACATGGGCTACGGCCCACACGAAATCAGCACACAGGCGTCGTACATCCGGTGGTTACCGGTCGTCCGGAGGCTCGTGAGGGTCCGGACATCTAGTGCTCGTCGGGCGTCCGTAGATTCGGCTCGGATGTGCTTCGGTCGGACGTCCGGTCGGGGTCAGATGTCTGGGGCGTCGGTCGTCCGGTGGTCTTCGAAAGTCCGGCGTTTTGGCTCGGGTGTGGTAGCGCCGGTCGTCCGGTGCCTGGAGTTCGTCGGAAGTCCGGGGTTCGCCGGTCGTCCGGTGACTGGGAGTTTCGAGCAGTCCTTCTTCTTGTCCATTGAGCTTGGTGTCCTCGCCGTCTTGTCCGTCGGGTGTAGCTGATCCGTGGCTTTCCTCCAAGTACCTGATCACACATGGGGTTTCTGCTTGAGGTAGTAGCCATGTATCATGCATAGAAAGTGGTAGTTCGAAGAGGAATGAGTTCACCTTATCTTCAATAGCCTTTGCTCGTGCTCTTGTCATTGGTCCAAGTGGTGTCGTAGGGGACGTAGGTAGGTCCATGGGGATGACCTTGGGATGCTCCGCGTCATCTCCTCTCCCTTGGGAAAGATCCGACCTCGGATCAAATTCTTCATCACCATGGTAGGGCGAGAGATCCTTGACGTTGAAGACGTCACTCACGTTGTACTTGTCATGCGGGAGGTCGATCTTGTAAGCATTGTTGTTGTAGCATGCAAGCACCTTGAAGGGTCCATCCGCTCGTGGTAGAAGTTTGGACTTGCGTTCATTGGGGAAGCGGTCCTTGCGAAGGTGTAGTTGTTGATGTTGAGCTTGGTCGCAAGTCGTTGTACTTGACGCTTGATGGTGAGCCTTGTATCTTCATGCACCTTCTTGAGATGGTTCACACGTGCACTTGCATCCATATTGATGCGCTCTTGTAGTGGTAGAGGAAGAATGTCCAATGGGGACAATGGGTTGAATCCGTAGACGACCTCGAAGGGGGACTTGCCGGAAGTTGAGTGTCTTGCGCGGTTGTAGGCGAACTCGGCAATAGGTAGACACTCCTTCCACTCCTTGTTGTTCTTCTTGATTAGCACGCGAAGTAGAGCGGAGAGTGTGCGGTTGGTCACCTCCGTTTGGCTGTCGGTTTGTGGATGGTAAGCCGTGGAGAAGAGTATCTTGATTCCGAGCTTGGCGCATAGGGTCTTCCAAAAGTAACTCAAGAACTTGATGTCGCGGTCCGAGACAATCGTCTTTGGCACTCCATGTAGGCGAAGTATTTCCCTACAAAAGAGATTGGCAACATGTGAAGCATCGTCTATCTTGTTGCAAGGAATGAAATGTGCCATTTTTGAGAATCTATCCACAACAACAAACACGGAATCCATTCCATTTCTAGTTCTAGGCAAACCCAGCACAAAATCCATGCTAATATCTTCCCATGGTTTATACAAAATTGGAAGAGGCATATAAAGACCATGGGATTGAGCATTAGACATAGCTTTGCGACATGTAGAGCATCGGTTGGTGAAGCGGTTGACGTCGCGAAACATCATGGGCCAATAATAGTTCTTGGAGAGTGTAGTAAAATTCTTGTCGCATCCAAAATGTCCCATTAGTCCTCCTCCATGAGATTCTTGCAAAAGCAACAAACGAAGAGAAGACTCGGGGATGCATAGTTTGTTAGCTCTCATAAGATAACCATCTTTGATAATAGCGATCCCAAGAGGTATGCATCAAACACTTGTCATAAGGAATAGAAAAAGTAGGATCATGCTCATACAAGTATTTTATGTGCTCAGAGCCAATGACATCTAATTCAAGTTGAGTAAAAAGCATGCATATGTGGAAAAGAGCGTCCGCCACAACATTTTCCCTACCTTTAATGTACTTGATGATATAAGGAAATGACTCAATGAATTCACTCCATTTAGCATGACGCTTGTTCAACTTAGTTTGACCCTTAAGGTATTTAAGCGTTTCATGGTCGGTATGAATGACAAACGAAAGGATCGAGAAGAAGTGTCTAGAGGGGGGTGAATAGACTCTTGGCAAGAAAATTTGCAGTTTTTAAATTCTTTAAGTTGAGTGGAGTTTTAGCACAAGTTCGAACATTCACAATACATATCAAGCAAGCATGATAAGAGTATATGAGCAGCGGAAAGTAAATCATGCAAGTTGCAAGAATGTAAAGGGATGGGATTGGAGTGTGCAAACGCAATTGGAGACACGGAGATTTTTGGCGTGGTTCTGATAGGTGGTGCTATCGTACATCCACGTTGATGGAGACTTCAACCCACGAAGGGTAACGGTTGCGCGAGTCCATGGAGGGCTCCACCCACGAAGGGTCCACGAAGAAGCAACCTTGTCTATCCCACCATGGCCATCGCCCACGAGGGACTTGCCTCACTAGGGTAGATCTTCACGAAGTAGGCGATCTCCTTGCCCGTACAAACTCCTTGGTTCAACTCCACAATCTTGACAGAGGCTCCCAAGTGACACCTAACCAATCTAGGAGACACCACTCTCCAAAAGGTAATAGATGGTGTGTTGATGATGAACTCCTTGCTCTTGTGCTTCAAATGATAGTCTCCCTAACTCTCAACTCTCTCTCTCATAGGATTGGATTTGGTAGAAAGATGATTTGAGTGGAAAGCAACTTGGGGAAGGCTAGAGATCAAGATTTATGTGGTTGGAATGGAATATCTTGACCTCAACACAAGTGTAGGTGGTTCTCTCTCAGAAAATGTATGATGGAAGTGTAGGCATGTTCTGATGGCTCTCTTCATGAATGAAGAGTGGGTAGATGGGTATATATATAGCCTCCACACAAAAATCTAACCGTTACACACAAATCACCAAACTCGGTGGGACCGAAGTATAAAACTCGGTCGGACCGATTAGGTTCATAATGTGACCGTTTGGCATTTCGGTGGGACCGACATGATCAACTTGGTGGGACCGATATGCAAGGGTTAGGGTAAAGCCTTATCTCGGTTGGACCGATTACACAAACTCGGTGGGACCGATTTTGGTAATAAGCTAAACAGAGAGTTGGCCAAGCAAACTCGATGGGACCGATTTCATATTTCGGTTAATGCAATAGGCAACAGAGAGTCTTCAAGCCCATCTCGGTGTGACCGAGATCCCATCGGTGATACCGAATTGATTAGGGTTTCTGGCAGTGGCTATGTCAAGTGGACTCGGTGGCGCCGGATAGGAATTTTCGGTGGGGCTGAGTTTGACTTTTGGTTTGGGACAAATGTGGATGTGAGAAAGTGGTTGAGGGCTTTGGAGCATATCACTAAGCACTTTGAGCAAGCAAGCCATTAAGCACCACCTCATCCCCTCTTAATAGTTTTCGCTTTCCTATGGACTCAATGTGATCTTGGATCACTAAAATGAAAAATGTAGAGTCCTAAGCTTTGAGATTGAGCCAGTCCTTTGTCCTTATCATCTCAAAGGGGTTCCATATCCTCTAGTCCATGCCACTCCATTGTTGAACTTATCTGAGACATACTAAATGAAAGCATTAGTCCAACAAGAGATATGTTGACATTAATTACCAAAATCACCCAGGGAGCACTTGTGCTTTCAATCTCCCCCTTTTTGGTAATTGATGACAACATACATCAAAGCTTTAGATAAAGATATAGAGAATAACAAGTAAAGCTTTGGAAAGACATGTAACATGCATAGGCTCCCCCTATATGTATGCAATCATGTAAATATGGAATATAAGAGCATGTGAATGCATAAGCATGACAGAGTAAGCAATGTGTTACATGTATCTTGGCTATATGCATCAGAGCAAAAGATGTGAATATAGAAAATGTACCTACATGATCATGAGTCCTTCTTGCAAACAGTATGTACATCATCAAGAAATCCTCATGTACATGAGTGTGATGCATATACTTACCTTGTGGTCTTGAGTTGGCTTACGAAGGAATGAACCTGAGTAAACAAGGTTAGATAACACAGATACATCTACTAGCCAGAGCAAACAAAAGGAACCACAAGAGTACCAAGATTGGGATGACATGTAGAGAGTGAGTACTGAGTACTCTATTGGATGTAGACATGTCCCCAAAAGGTAAAGATATGCAATGAATTCAAAGATCTTCTTCCCTAGCAGTCTTTCTCCCCCTGAATCTTGTATTGGATAATGGGAGAATGTAGGGAAACAAAATCAGAGCAAAAACAGATCATAAACATAAACATAACATAGACATGTCTTTCCCCTCTTAAAGACATGTGACTTCTCTCCTCTTGAACACCAAGCATCTGGGGCCTCTGATGTGATTTCTCTCTTCCCCCTTTTATTCTCTCTCCCTCTTTGAGGAGAATAAGCTTTGATGTGATCTCTCTCCCCCTTTTACATCAGTTTCCAAGAAGGGATCTTCTGGAGTGTGAGGCAAAATGTTTGGTCCTTGAGTCACAGAGCAAAGCAACATATAGATTGTGATGCTGGTAGAGGACAAGAATCATCGAGTGGAGCTGGAACAAAAGAGTAGGAACAAGTGGCAAATTGTCTTCTCTGCGGTGAAATCGGTGATACCGAGTTGTAGGCTTCGGTGGTACCGAATTGGTTCGATCGGACCAAAAGCAACAGATCGGTATGACCGAGTTCAACACAGAGAGAACACTTGTCACCTCAGCTCACTAGGCAAATAAGATCTCACAAAGATTTGCAAGGAATTTATTGAAGGATTTGCAATAAATTGGATGCAGAAAATGCAGAACTAAATAGATACAAAAATATAGATGAAGTTTTTTTGATAAAGGAAAGGGAGTAAATATGCAAAGGACAAATGCAAAAACTCAAGGAAACACTAGAGAACTTCATCTAGAATTGGGCGGTGACAAAGTCACCTATGTTAGAGTATATTGACTAAGGAGTCAAGCGAGAACACTTGATCATAAGTCATACTCATCATTTAAGCTCAAAATGGGGTTACCATTTTTTGTTTAAGCATTTGATGTATTCTCATCTTGTTGAGTTGCTTTGACCTATTATTTGAGGTTAAGCTTTTCTAAGATGGAATGGCATACCTTGGGTGGTGGTGTTGATCCTAGTCATGTAGTTGAACTTGTGTGGGTTGCTCAAGGTTGATGTAGCTCATCAAGAGTTGGGAGCACCACTTGTAATTGGAGTTCATCTACCTACATGGATTAGTCTTGCAAGGAAGAGCACTTGTGTATCCAACATGACAATCATGAAACTTGATACCAATGAAATTTGATATATAGAATTTGTCAAAGGATATGTTGAAGGATTTCATGCTTCCTCATCATCAACCACCATTGTGTAGAGACTTGGTGATGTAGAGATTGCTCAAGATGTGAGTGAGTTGCAATCTCATAGATTTAGATCCCCCAAGTACCTACAAGGGTTAGATAACATGCAAGGGTGCAAATATATCCAAGACATATGAATATCATCATAAGAGAAATATCAAGGATTAGTCATGGATTCATGCCTTGCATGTATCCAAATGGAGTTCCTAATCCAAGTTTGAAGCATCAATGATGTTCAATTCACCTCTCAAACGGCAAAAGACTTTCTCGTCAAGCGGTTTGGTGAATATATCCGCCAATTGCTTATCGGTACGAACATGCTTAGATCAATGTCCCCTTTAGCAACATGATCTCGAATGAAATGATGACGAACTTCAATATGCTTAGTTCGAGAATGTTGCACGGGATTGTGAGCAATATTAATAGCACTTTCATTGTCACAAAGCAATGGAACATGTTTCACATTGATCCCATAATCTTTAAGAGTTTGGGTCATCCAAAGTAATTGAGCACAACATGAACCGGCGGCAATGTATTCTGCTTCGGCGGTGGATAAGGATACCGAGTTTTGTTTCTTGGAAGACTAAGACACAAGAGATCTACCAAGGAATTGACAAGTACCCAAAGTGGACTTCCTATCAACCTTGTCTCCGCATAGTCCGAGTCGGAATAGCCAACAAGATCAAAAGAGGACCTCCTAGGATACCAAATGCCAAAATTTTGTGTATGTACTAAGTATCTCACTATCCTTTTCACAGCCTTAAGATGACATTCTTTAGGGGCCGCTTGATATCATGCACACATGCACACACTTAGCATAATATCGGGACATGATGTCTACTACACAACCTTCTTCTTGTAGACGTTGTTGGGTCTCCAAGTGCAGAGGTTTGTAGGACAGTAGCAAATTTCCCTCAAGTGGATGACCTAAGGTTTATCAATCCATATGAGGCGTAGGATGAAGATGGTCTCTCTCAAACAACCCTGCAACCAAATAACAAAGAGTCTCTTGTGTACCCAACACACCCAATACAATGGTAAATTGTATAGGTGCACTAGTTCGGCGAAGAGATGGTGATACAAGTGGTATATGGATGGTAGATAAAGGTTTTTGTAATCTGAAAATATAAAAACAGCAAGGTAACTAATGATAAAAGTGAGCGTAAACGGTATTGCAATGCGTTGAAACAAGGCCTAGAGTTCATACTTTCACTAGTGCAAGTTCCCTCAACAATAATAACATAATTGGATCACATAACTATCCCTCAACATGCAACAAAGAGTCACTCCAAAGTCACTAATAGCGGAGAACGAATGAAGAGATTATGGTAGGGTACGAAACCACCTCAAAGTTATTCTTTCCAATCAATCTGTTGGGCTATTCCTATAAGTGTCACAAACAGCCCTAGAGTTCGTACTAGAATAACACCTTAAGACACAAATCAACCAAAACCCTAATGTCACCTAGATACTCCAATGTCACCTCAAGTATCCGTGGGTATGATTATACGATATGCATCACACATTCTCAGATTCATCTATTCAACCAACACATAGAACCTCAAAGAGTGCCCCAAAGTTTCTACCGGAGATTCAAGACGAAAACGTGTGCCAACCCCTATGCATAGGTTCATGGGCGGAACCCGCAAGTTGATCACCAAAACATACATCAAGTGGATCAATAGAATACCCCATTGTCACCACGGGTATCCCACGCAAGACATACATCAAGTGTTCTCAAATCCTTAAAAACTCAATCCGATAAGATAACTTCAAAGGGAAAACCCAATCCATTACAAGAGAGTAGAGGGGGGAGAAAACAACATAAGATCCAACTATAATAGCAAAGCTCATGATACATCAAGATCGTACCACCTCAAGAACACGAGAGAGAGAGAGAGAGAGAGATCAAACACATAGCTACTAGTACATACCATCAGCCCCGAGGGAGAACTACTCCCTCCTCGTCATGGAGAGCGCCGGGATGATGAAGATAGCCACCGGAGAAGGATTCCCCCTCTAGCAGGGTGCCGGAACGGGTCTAGATTGGTTTTCGGTAGCTACGGAGGCTTCTGGCGGCGAAACTCCCGATCTATTGTGCTCCTCGATCGTTATAGGGTATATGGAGATATATAGGCGGAAGAAGTACGTCAGGGGAGCCACGAGGGGCCCACGAGGGTGGAGGGCATGCCCCCTGCCTCGTCGCTTCCTCGTTGCTTCCCTTACGTGGACTCCAAGTCTCCCGGGTTGCTTTCCTTTCAAAAATAAGTTCCGAAGTTTCAGGTCAATTGGACTCCGTTTCATTTTTCTTTTCTGCATACTCTAAAACAAGGAAAAAATATAAACTGGCACTGGGCTCTAGGTTAATAGGTTAGTCCCAAAAATAATATAAAAGTGTTTAATAAAGCCCATAAACGTCCAAAACAGATAATATAATAGCATGGCACAATCAAAAATTATAGATACGTTGGAGACGTATCAAGACGGGAGGCACATAGATATAACAATGATCCAATCATAGAGCGGTAAACCTTTTGGTCAACCGATTTGTCGTCCTTGGTCAAATCAAGATGTCCACTAGTTGGCATGGGAGTTTGCATACATTTGCTTTCTTGCATGTTGAACTTCTTGAATAAGTCCTTGGTATACTTTGTTTGAGAAAAAAAGGTGCCTTCCTTAGTTTGCTTGATTTGCAACTCAAGAAAGAACTTGAGTTCACTCATCATAGACATCTCAAACTTCTCCGACATTACCTTTCCAAACTTCTCACTAAAATGAGGGTTAGTTGAACCAAATATGATATCATCAACAAAAAATTTGGCATAAAAATAATTCACCATTAACCCTTTTAGTAAAAAGAGTAGAGTCTATCTTTCCAACCACAAATCATTTCTCAATAAGGAACTTGGTTAAGCATTTATACCATGCTCTAGGAGCTTGTTTAAGACCATAAAGAGCTTTGTGAAGTTTGTAAACATGATCGGGTTTCTTAGAATTGACAAAGCCGGGAGGTTGTTTAACATAAACTTCCTCTTCAATTTCATCATTTAGAAAAGCACTTTTAATGTCCATTTGGTATAAAGTGGTATCATGGTGATTAGCATAGGCAAGTAAGATGCGGATGGACTCAAGTATAGCAACGGGGGCATATGTCTCACCGTAGTCCATACCTTCGACTTGAGTGTAGCCTTGGTGACTAGACGAGCTTTGTTGCGGACGACTTGACCATCTTCGTCTTGCTTGTTGCAAAACACCCATTTGGTACCAGTGATGTTGTGGTTGTTGTCGGGCTTCTTGGCCAATGTCCACACTTGATTTCTCTCAAAGTTGTGTAGCTCTTCATGCATGGCGTTTATCCAATCTCGATCTTCCAATGCTTCTTCAACCTTCATAGGTTCAATACTAGAGATGAATGAATAATGTTCACAAAAATTAGCCAAACGAGTTTTAGAGCGAGTGATTCTCCCAGTTTGAATATCATTGAAGATTTGTTCGACGGGATGATCTCTTGAGACTCTTGCTCGAACTCGTGGGAGCTTTTGTTTGGGTCGGGGTGGAGCATCTTCTTCATCATCTCGTTCTTCTTCTTGGCCTTCTTCATTATTGGCGTCGTTGTTCTCTTGTCTTGGTGGAGAAGGAGGTTGATGAGTTTCATCTTGGTGTACTTCCTCGTTTTCTTCATCTTGGTGTGTCCCACTCGTGGATGCTTCCATGTCGACTCTTGGTTCACCTTGTCGTGAGGTGGAAACCTCCACTTGGACGGACGAGGTACTCTCCTTCACCTCCTTTGGTCGAATCTTTCCAATAGACAAGTCTTGGATTGCTTCCGAAGGGTCTTTATCTCCTACATCAATTGGCAATTGCTCTACTTACAAGCCGTTAGATTCATCAAACTTCACATCTACCGTCTCTTCAACCTTTCGGGTGAAATTGTTGTAGACACGGTAAGTGTGAGAGTTTGAGCCATAACCAAGTAGGAAACCTTCATGAGATTTAGGAGCAAATTTAGAACGATGATGCTTATCAAGAATGTAGCACTTTGAGACGAATACTCGAAAGTATCCAACTTGGGGTTTGTTACGGTGAGAAGCTCGTATGCCGTCTTGCCGAGTAGCTTGTGAAGATACAAGCGATTTGTTGCATGACAAGCTGTCTCAACCGCTTCCGCCCAAAAGTGTTTTGGAGTCTTGTACTCATCAAGCATCGTTCTCACCATCTTAATAAGAGTTTGATTCTTCCTCTCAACAACTCCATTGTGTTGAGGCGTGTACGTAGCTGAGAACTCGTGTGAATTCCCTTCTTCGTCAAGAAAGGTGTCCACATTTGCGTTCTTGAACTCCGTTCCATTGTCGCTGCGAACCTTCTTGTTTTTCACTTCAAATTGATTTTGGGCCTTCCTAGCGAAGCTCTTGAAGATCTTTTAGACCTGCGATTTATCATCAAGAAAGAACACCCACGTAAATCTTGAAAAATCATCAACTATAACTAGACCAAATGAGTTACCACCGAAACTCTTGTAGGCACTGGGACCAAAGAGATCCATACGAAGTAGCTCGAGCGGTCTTCTCGTGGTCATAATGTTCTTCACGGGGTGAATTCCTCCAACTTGTTTTACTGCTTGACAAGCACTACAAAGTCTATCCTTGTCAAATATAACATCTTTTACTCAAAGTATATGATCACCTTTAATAAGCTTATCAAGATTTCGCATGCCCACATGCCCTAACCTTCTATGCCACAACCAGCCTTTCGAAGATTTAGCAATTAGGAAAGTTCTAGGTTGAGCCTTTCTAGTGAAATCAACAATATATAGATCACCTCTACGTGTGCCGGTAAAGACCATTTTATGATTATCTCTACGAAACACTTGGAAATCGACTTCAGTAAATAGGACATTGAAACCAAAGTCAGCAAGTCTAGATATTGAAAGTAAATTGTAGCCAAGAGATTCAACGAGCATAACATTTTTTATGGAGCTATCATGCGAGATGGCCACCTTACCAAGGCCAGCCACCTTACCCTTTGAGTTATCACCAAAAGTGGCATACTTTCGAGGGCCATCGTTTTGAGCAAGCTCACAAAACATATCTTTGTCTCCGGTTATATGATCAGTACATCCACTGTCAAGGACCCATTCCTTTCCTCCAGCCATGTAGCCGCGAAGATTAGCCATAAGACCAAAGTGTCTCATCGCATCATCAAGATCATAGTCACTATCACCATCCTCATCATGGTATCCATGTTCAACATCGTCATGTGGTGGATCAATTCCTAGAGAGAGTGATTCATTAGAAGTATGACCGTAACAATGTTCATCTCTATGAATTCTAATGACTTCGGAAATGATATTGCTAATGATTCCAACATCTCCTTTGGCATTCGTGAGATTTGTAAGCTCAAATAAACAATCACCAAAATTGGGATCATTGGAACTCATCTTATTCAAGGCAATAGACTTATGGAGAATCTCATCTAGATTTTTCAAGGAATAACTAGGAAATCGTTCCTCAAGAAATCTCCATATAGTGTAGGCACAATCAAGAGTAGGCAAGCTAGCAATCAAATTTCTAGGTAATCCTTTCACAATAAGATTGACAGTTCTAAGATTGCGAATCATGTCAAGATCCTCATAGGGTGTGGGATGCAAGTGATCAACAATGCGAGCACAAGGAGTAGTAATGTACTTGGTCAAATGATATTCATTGAAAATCTCAAGCATCTCATTTTTTTCACTCATGAAAGTACTCTCCATCAAGTATAGGCACTCTATGTCTAAGACTCCCCAACGTAGACTCATCCATCTTCCTCCAAAGGTGTTTAAACCAAAGCAATGGAGACCAATGCTCTGATACCAATTGAAAGGATCGAGAAGAGGTGTCCAGAGGGGGTGAATAGACTCTTAGCAAGAAAATTTGCAGTTTTTAAATTCTTTAAGTTGAAGTGCAGTTTTAGCACAAGTTCAAACATTCACAATACATATCAAGCAAGCATGATAAGAGTATATGAGCAACGGAAAGTAAATCATGCAAGTTGCAAGAATGTAAAGGGATGGGATTGGAGTGTGCAAACGCAATTGGAGACACGGTGATTTTTGGCGTGGTTCCGATAGGTGGTGCTATCATACATCCACATTGATGGAGACTTCAACCCACGAAGGGTAACGGTTGCACAAGTCCACGGAGGGCTCCACCCACGAAAGGTCCACGAAGAAGCAACCTTGTCTATCCCACCATGGCCATCGCCCACGAAGGACTTGCCTCACTAGGGTATATGTTCACGAAGTAGGCGATCTCCTTGCCCGTACAAACTCCTTGGTTCAACTCCACAATCTTGACGGAGGCTCCCAAGTGACACCTAACCAATCTAGGAGACACCACTCTCCAAAAGGTAATAGATGGTGTGTTGATGATGAACTCCTTGCTCTCGTGCTTCAAATGATAGTCTCCCCAACACTCAACTCTCTCTCATAGGATTGGATTTGGTAGAAAGATGATTTGAGTGGAAAGCAACTTGGGGAAGGCTAGATATCAAGATTTATGTGATTGGAATGGAATATCTTGACCTCAACACAAGTGTAGGTGGTTCTCTCTCAGAAAATGTATGATGGAAGTGTTGGCATGTTCTGATGGCTCTCTCCATGAATGAAGAGTGGGTGGAGGGGTATATATATGTAACGCCCCCGATTCAATCGTACACTAATCATACACGCAAACGTGCACAATCAAGATCAGGGACTCACGGGAAGATATCACAACACAACTCTACAAATAAAATAAGTCATACAAGCATCATATTACAAGCCAGGGGCCTCGAGGGCTCGAATACAAGAGCTCGATCATAGACGAGTCAGCGGAAGCAACAATATCTGAGTACAGACATAAGTTAAACAAGTTTGCCATAAGAAAGCCAGCATGAGCTGGGATACAGATCGAAAGAGGCGCAGGCCTCCTGCCTGGGATCCTCCTAAAATACTCCTGGTCATCGTCTGCGGGCTGCACATAGTAGTAGGCACCGCCAGTGTAGTAGGAGTCGTCGTCAACGATGGCGTCTAGCTCCTAGATTCCAACGTCTGGTCGCAGCAATCGGGTATAGAAAGAGGGAAAAGGGGGAGCAAAGCAACCGTGAGTACTCATCCAAAGTACTCGCAAGCCAGGAGCTACACTACATATGTATGCATTGGTATCAAATGGAAAAGGGGTAACATACGTGGACTGAACTGCAGAATGCCAGAATAAGAGGGGGATAGCTAATCCTATCGAAGACTACGCTTCTGGTAACCTCCATCTTGCAGCAGAAGAAGAGACTAGATGGTAAGTTCACCAAGTAACATCGCATAGCATAATCCTAACCGATGATCCTCCCCTCGTCTCCCTATTAGAGAGCGATCACCGGTTTTATCTGGCACTTGGAAGGGTGTGTTTTATTAAGTATCCGGTTCTAGTTGTCATAAGGTCAAGGTACAACTCCAAGTCGTCCTGTTACCGAAGATCACAGCTATTCGAATAGATTAACTTCCCTGCAGGGGTGCACCACTTTTCCCAACACGCTCGATCCCCTTTGTCCGGACTGTAGGATCGAAGTATGTCTAGAGGGGGGGTGATTAGACTACTTTACCAAATAAAAATTTAACCTTTTCCCAATTTTAGTTCTTGGCAGATTTTAGCTATTTTAGGATAAGTCAAGCAATCATCACACAATTCAAGCAAGCATGCAAAGAGTATATTGGCAGCGGAAAGTAAGGCATGCAACTTGCAAGAATGTAAAGGGAAGGGTTTGGAGAATTCAAACGCTATTGGAGACACGGATGTTTTTCCCGTGGTTCGGATAGGTGGTGCTATCCTACATCCACGTTGATGGAGACTTCAACCCACGAAGGGTAACGGTTGCGCGAGTCCACACAGGGCTCCACCCAAGGGCAACGGTTGCGCGAGTCCACACAGGGCTCCACCCATGAAGGGTCCACGAAGAAGCAACCACCCACAAAGGGTCCACGAAGAAGCAACCTTGTCTATCCCACCATGGCCATCGCCCACGAAGGACTTGCCTCACTGGCGGTAGATCTTCACGAAGTAGGCGATCTCCTTGCCCTTACAAACTCCTTGGTTCAACTCCACAATCTTGTCGGAGGCTCCCAAGTGACACCTAGCCAATCTAGGAGACACCACTCTCCAAGAAGTAACAAATGGTGTGTAGGTAATGAACTCCTTGCTCTTGTGCTTCAAATGATAGTCTCCCCAACACTCAACTCTCTCTCATAGGATTTGGATTTGGTGGAAAGAAGATTTGAGTGGAAAGCAACTTGGGAAGGCTAGAGATCAAGATTCATATGGTAGGAATGGAATGTCTTGATCTCAACACATGAGTAGGTGGTTTTCTCTCAGAACATATGAGTAGGAATGGTGTGTGTGTTCTGATGGCTCTCTCATCGAATGAGAAGGAGGTGGAGGGGTATATATAGCCTCCACACAAAATCCAACCATTACACACAATTTACCAATCTCGGTGGGACCGAATCAGAAAACTCGGTCTGACCGAAGTAGTAAACCTAGTGACCGTTAGGAATTTCGGTGGGACTGACATGCAACTCGGTAGGACCGATTCGGTTAGGGTTTGGGCATAACGTAATCTCGGTGAGACCGATTACACAAACTCGGTGAGACCGAATTTGGTAATTAGCTAACCAGAGAGTTGGTCAGGCAAACTCGGTGGGACCGATTTGCTCTTTCGGTGAGACCGAAAAGTTACAAAGGGGAAACACTGAGTTTACATTGCAATCTCGGTGGGACCGATTCGCTCTTTCGGTGGGACGGAAAAGTTATGAAAGGGAAACAGAGAGTTTGCAACCCCATCTCGGTGGGACCGAGATCCTTATCGGTAGAACCGAATTGCTAGGGTTTGGCAGTGGCTAATGACAAGAGAAACTCGGTGGCGCCGGATAGGAAGAATCGGTAGGACCGAGTTTGGCTTAGAGTTTAGGTCATATGTGGATATGGGAAAGTAGTTGAGGGTTTTGGAGAATATCATTAAGCACATGAAGCAAGAGGTTCATTAAGCAACACCTCATCCCTCCTTAATAGTATTGGCTTTTCCTATGGACTCAATGTGATCTTGGATCACTAAAATATAAAATGAAGAGTCTTGAGCTTTTGAGCTTGAGCCAATCCTTTGTCCTTAGCATTTTGAGGGTTCCACTTTCACATCCATGCCATGCCAATCATTGAGCTTTCCTGGAATAATCACCTTGGAATAGCATTAGCTCAATGAGCTATATGTTGTTATGAATTACCAAAACCACCTAGAGATAGTTGCACTTTCACGGACACACTTTCCTGGGTCATGCCCGGCCTTGAAAGATCAACACGTCGCAGCCCTACCTAGGCACAACAGAGAGGTCAGCACGTCGGTCTAAATCCTATGGTGCAGGGGTCTGGGCCCATTGCACACCTGCACATTGCGAACGCGGCCGGTGAGCAGACCTAGCCTCCCTAATACAAGAGCAGGCGTTCTAGTCCAACCCGGCGCGCGCCGCTCAGTCGCTGACGTCACGAAGGCTTCAGCTGATTCCACGACGTCGAGTGCCCATAATTGTCCCTGCGTAGTTGGTTAGTGCATATAGGCCAGTAGCCAGACTCAGATCAAATACCCAGATCTCGTTAAGCGTGTTATTTTGAAGTAACCGCGAACACCGACCAGGGCCAGGCCCACCTCTCACCTAGGTGGTCTCCTCCTGCCCTGTCGCTCCGCCTCAAAGTAACAGTCGGGGGCCGTCAGGAACCTAGGCCCACCACTACCTAGGTGGAACCACCTGCCCCTCCAGCCCCCAACATCGGAATCACTTGCGGGTACTCAATGAGCTGACCCGGCTTTAGTCATAACATGTGTAGTATGTATGTATAGTATATACCCATGATCAACACCCGACGTGATCATGGCCCGATAGTATAGCATGGCTGACAGACAAGAATGTAGGGCCACTGATGATAAACTAGCATCCTATACTAAGTATTTAGGATTGCAGGTAAGGTATCAACAACGGTAGCAACAATGACAGGCTATGCATCAGGATAGGATTAACAGAAAGCAGTAACATGCTACACTACTCTAATGCAAGCAGTATAGAGGAGAGTAGGCGATATCTGGTGATCAAGGAGGGGCTTGCTTGATTGCTCTGGCAAGAGAGAAAGGTCGTCAACACCATAGTCGTACTGGGTAGCAGCGGCGTCGGTCTCGGTGTCTAGCGAGAGAAGAGGGGGAAGAAACAATAAGTATTAAGCAAACAGATGCATAGCGATGCATGACATGACACGTAGTGGTGCTAGGGGTGCCCTAACGCGGTATGAGGTGGTACCGGTGAAGGGGGGAAACATCCGGGAAAATATCCCCGGTGTTCCGCGTTTTCGGACAGATGAACCGGAGGGGGAAATTTGCGTGTTTGCTATGCTAGGGATGCGTGGCGGACGAACGGGCTGCGTATCCGGATTCGTCTCGTTGTTCTGAGCAACATTCATGTAGAAAGTTTTTCCATCCGAGCTACGGTTTATTTTATATTGATTTTAAAAGATTTAAATCAATTTTAGGATTTATTTAATTAATTTCATTCAACATTATCCAGAAGAGTGTTTTCTGACGTAATCATGACGTCAGCAGTTGACCTGATCAACCTGACATGTGGGTCCCGCATGTCATTGCCTAACTAACTATTTAGTTAGATTAATTAGCAGGTTAATTTGGTTTAATAGTTAGTTAACAGAATTAATTAAGTTAATTAATTCTTTAATTAATTAACTAATTTAATTATTATTATTATTTTATTAATTCTTTTCATTTTTTAATACGTTCTCGGGGTGGGGCCCCCTAGTCAGTGGCTCTGGGGGAGGCTCACGGGCTCGCGGGCTAACGGGTGTGGGGTACCGGGCGGAGCGGACCCGGGCAGCCAGCGCGGGGTTCCGGCCGTGGCTAGGCTGGCCGACCGGAGCTGCTCCCTGCAGCGCCAGTGGGCGGCGCGAGCAGGTGGTGGAGCAAGGAGGGCTGCGAGTGGCCATGCGGGCGCAGGGCAGCGCGCGAGCGGGGGCTGCGGGCGACAGCGAGCAAGCGCCGGCGGGGCGATGCGGCATGAGCGGTGACGCACGGGGAGAGGCAACGGTGGGCGGTGGAGCGCGAGGACTGCGGCGAGCGCGTAGCTAGGCGCGGGCGTGCGGTGCGCGGGCGCGTCCAGCGCGGGGTGTTTGTGGACGCAGGGGGCGCGCCGTGGGCATGGCGACGCGGGTCAGGCGAAGCAGGCGCGGGGAGGGATGGCGATGCGCGGGCACGCGCGCGGTCGAGCGGGCGCGGCCGGGGCCTCGTGAAGCCGCAGCGACACGTGTGGAGAGGCCAAACAGCAGGGGGGCCTCGAGGCCGGGCTGCTCCGGCAGCGACGGGAGTCGGCCGGCGGACATGGCGGGAAGCGGGCGGGGCTGGGCTCGGCGGGGGCCGCGGCTGCGGGCGGCGACGCAGGGAGCGGAGGGGCGGCCAGGGCGAGTGAGCGAGGGCGCGGCGACGAGAGCCAGCGCGGGGGTGTGGGCGCGCGCAGGGGAGCGGGGCTCCGGCCATGGCTGTCAGCGGCGGTAGCGCTAGCAAGCAGCGTCGGGAAGGAGGGGAAGAGGGGGCAGCTCACGGGGGTTGGTAGGGATCGGGGCAACGGGGGCGAGGAGGAGGACGGAGACGGACGGCGACGGGCGATGGCGGTGCGACGTCGCGGCGAGGCGGCACTGGGCGGTGGCGGCGAGCGGTTCCCCTCCTCGATCCTGATCCAATCAGGGGAGAGGGAGGGATATTTTGCGGGGGAGTGGGGGTGTCGATGTGTGTGTAGTGGGGGAGTAGGGAGGATATGGGGTGCGGGGTGGGCCGGCCCATTCGGGCGGCGGTGGCCAACTGGGCCAGAGCCCAGGGGGCAGGGGGTTCCTCTTTTTTTGTTAGTTTGTTTTCTTTTTATTTATTTACTTTTCTGTTTTAAATCATTTTAATTTATTTAGGCATTTTATAAACTGTGTCTTCTACACCATAATTATCTAGGTAATATTTAGTACAAACCGAACATTTTTATTTTAATGTTTGAAAACTTTTATTATTTAACTTTATTTTAAATTTGAATTTGAATCGGTTTTGAACTAACCCGAGATTAACTACAGTGACAGAGGTGACGTGGCATCGTTAACATGGGATTACTGTAGCATGATTATCCGGGCGTTACAAAACTCCTCCACTACAAGAAATCTCGTCTTGAGATTTAGGAGGTAGAAGTAAACAGTGCGGGGTATTCATCACGCAGGCGATCCTCGCGTTCCCAAGTGGCTTCATCTTCAGAGTGATGCGACCACTGGACTTTGAGGAATTTGATCGCCTTCTAACGTGTGCCGTGTTCAACTTGGTCGAGAATGCGGACCGGATGCTCTTTATAGGAGAGGTCCTATTGCAATTCGAGCACTTCATGATCCACGGCTCGGATTGGATTCTTGAAGCAACGGCGGAGCTGTGACACATGGAACACATCGTGAACCTGAGAAAGGTTCGGCGGAAGCTCCAGTCGATATGCCACTTCTCCACGCCTTTTGAGAATAGTGAAGGGACCGATATAGCGAGGAGCTAGCTTGCCCTTGATCCCGAAGCGGTGAGCACCCTTCATTGGTGTAACTTGAAGATAATCCTTTTCGCTAGGTTAATAGACCATGTCTTTGTGATGACGGTCATACTGACTTTTCTGACGTGACTGGGCAGTCTTGAGATTCTCGCGAATAATGCGGACTTGTTCTTCGGCCTATTGGATAATATCCGGACCGAAGAATGGACATTCCCTAGTTTCTGACCAGTTCAGAGGGGTCCGACACTTTCGCCCATATAACACTTCGAAGGGGGACATCTTCAGACTAGATTGATAGCTATTATTATAAGAGAACTCGGCATATGGAAGAGATTCCTCCCATTTCTTGCCGAAGGAAATTACACAAGCTCGAAGCATGTCTTCGAGAACTTGGTTCACACGTTCAACTTGACCTTGCGACTGAGGATGAAACGCCGTACTGAACGACAGATGAGTTCCCATAGCTTCTTGGAAACTTTCCCAGAATCTTGAAGTGAACAAGCTGCCACGGTCTGAACTGATAACCAGTGGAATACCGTGAAGTGAAACAATTCTGGACATGTAGAGAGCTGCAAGCTGACTAGCAGTGATTGTTTCTTTGACCGCCAGAAAATGTGCAACTTTAGAAAGCCGGTCAATGACGACAAGAATAGCATCATTACCTTTCTGTGATTTGGGAAATCCAGTGACGAAGTCCATTTCAACATGGTCCCATTTCCATTCAGGAATAGAGATAGGTTGCAGAGTTCCAGCAGGCCTTTGATGCTCAGCTTTGATATGACGGCAAATGTCACACTCAACAACATAACGAGCAATGTCTTGCTTCATATTAGACCACTAGAATATCTGACAAATATCCTGATACATCTTTGTACTACCAGGATGGATGGACAGTGGTGTATCATGAGCTTCTTTCATAACCTTTTTAGTCTGATCCAGGTTTTTCCTTGAACATGGTACCACTAGGCGGCCTTTGAAGTACAAGGCGCCATCATCGGCGATAGTGAAGAATGAGGGCTTTCCTTCTGCGAGATGGCGTTTAATCTTCTGGACTTCAGAGTCAAAACCTTGAATAGTTTTATACCATCTACGAGATCTGGTACGACAGCCAGGGTATTTAGAGAACCCTTAGTAACAACACGAAGATTCATCTTTTGGAACTCTGGGGGAGGGGGAGCGAGTGCTCCAGGAGGAACAATATGAAGGTTCAGCTTTCTAAATTCTTCGACAAGCGAGGGCTGAACTTTGTGAACCTAGAGGTGGTTGCAGTAAGACTTGCGGCTCAAGGCATAAGCCATTACATTAGCCTTGCCTGGGGTATAGGATATACCCACGTCAAAGTCTGCAATAGTCTCCATCCATCTTTGTTGACGGAGGTTCAAGTCGGGTGGAGTAAACAGATACTTCAGACTTTGGTTGTCGGTGAAGATCTCGCAACGATTACCGAGAAGGTAATGTCGCCACTGCTTCAGATCATGAATGATAGCAGCAAGCTCGAGGTCATGAACTGGGTAGTTTTCTTCGTGAGGGCGCAGTTGACGAGAGGCATAAGCAATCACCCCGCGCTCTTGCATTAGGACACAGCCTAATCCTTGACGGGAAGCATCGCGGTAAATGACGAAGTCCTTCTTAGTATCAGGTGGAGCAAGCACTGGGGCAGAAGTCAACTTGTCTTTGAGCACCTGGAAACTTTCCTGACATTTGTCTGTCCATTGGAACTTGATGCCCTTATGCAACAAATTAGTCAGAGGCCTAGCGATCTTGTAGAATTTCTCAACGAATCAACGACAATAGCTGGCGAGACCGAGAAAACTTCGGACTTGCTTAACATTCTTCGGAGGAGTGCAATCGAGAATAGCCTGAAATCGTTCAGGGTTGACGGCAATACCATCCTTGGAGATGACATGCCCAAGATAGGTTACTTCGGGGAGCCAGAATTCACACTTGGAATACTTAGCATAGAGTTGATGCTCTCGAAGCTTTTCCAGCACAAGACGAAGATGTTCAGCATGTTCTTCTTTGTTCTTGGAAAATACGAGGATATCATCCAGATAAACCATGACGGACTTGTCGAGGTAATCCATGAATATGTAGTTCATCAGACGAGACAAAGTGGCCGGGGCATTCGTTAAGCCGAATGACATGACGGTGTACTCGTATGATCCATACCGAGTCACGAAGGCAGTCTTTGGGATATCCTCTTCACAAACACGGATCTGGTGGTAACCCAACCTCAAGTCGAGTTTGGAGAACACTGATGAACCAGCCATTTGATCATAAAGATCATTGATCCGAGGGAGGGGATATTTGTTCTGAATAGTGGCTTGGTTAATAGGTCGATAATCTTGGACCAATCGGTTTGTCCCATCCTTCTTCTTAACAAAAAGAGAAGGTGCTCCCCAAGGAGAGCAACTAGGGCGAATGAAACCTTTGCTAAGAGATTTGTCGATTTCCTCCTTAAGCTCAGTGAGTTCATGTGGCGGCATCTTGTAGCGTTGTTTGGCTATAGGAGTGGTTCCTGGTTTCAAGTCGATGATGAATTCGACAGCTCTAGCAGGGGGAATCCCTGGAAGTTCTTCCGGAAAGACGTCTTGGAATTCACGAACGACGGGAATGTTTTCAATGCCCTCGAGTGGTGCAACGTTCAATGCATTCAAGGCACCTTGCCTCAGCATTCTGAACTACACGAGCATTGTAGCTTATTATTTCATCGGAAGGGTGTAGCAAATGGACGGTCTTAGTGGCGCAAACTATAGAAGAAGTATGCGCTTTCAACCAATCCATTCCTAGAATGAGGTCAATGCTATAGGACTTCAGTACGATGGGAGAGAAAAGGAACTCCGGTCCTTCAATTTCAACGGGAACATTGTGACTAACCATAGAGGTTTGACATTGGCCTGCAGGAGTGTGTACCACTATCGCAGTGTTCATCTCTTCATACTTAATGCCATGCATGAATGCAAACTCAGCTGATATGAATGAATGCGATGCTCCTGTATCAAATAAAACGGATGCTGGTATAGAATTTACAAGGAGTGCACCCATCACGGTAGCGGGCTAGTCTAGAACTTCAGTCAGATCAACGTGGTTGGCATGAACACGACCATAATACTTGGCATTGTTGTTGCGAGGCTGATTGCCTCCACGGCCAGCTGCAGGGAGGGCCAGTTGATTCTGGTTCTGGTTGCATTCCCTAGCACGGTGTCCTGGCTGACCACACCTGAAGCACAGACCATTATTGGGAGTGGGAACGGGAGCTCGGGGTGGTGGAGCTGGAAGTCTTGGCTGCCTAGTTGGTGGGGGAGGCAGACGCGGTGCAGCATAGGACTGCCTTGGAGCAAGTGCAGTTGGCTAGTACATGCTGCTGGGAATCCATATCCTATGCTTCTGTGAGGACGGGCCCAAAGATGAGCCCGTGTCACGGTTGCGCCTGTGAGAGCTCTGGTGTTCCTGCAGACCAGTTTCGACATTGATGGCCTTGTTCACCAAGGTGGCGAAATCAGCAAAGTCATGCACTAGAAGTGCGAGCTTGATGTTAGCTTGAAGGCCATCACGGAACTTCTCCTGTCTGCGTGCATCAGTCGCAATGTCTTCTTAAGCATAGAGGGACAAGTCCAGAAACTCTCGCTGATAAGCTTCCACAGTTTTGTTGCCTTGAGTGAGGTTGCGGAACTCGCGCTTCTTCCGGTCCATGACTCCCTGAGGAATGAACCGGGCATGGAAAGTAGCTTGGAAGTCTGGCCAGGTGATGATTGTTCCAACTAGCAGAGTACGCCTGTGACTGTCCACCATTGAGCAGCGGGTCCTTTCAGGAAGAAGGAAGCAAAGGTGACATAGCTGGTAGGGGCTACATCAGCAGACTCCATCTCATAGGTGATGTCATGGAGCCAGTCATCGGCATCCAGAGGCTGAGTTGAGCTGCGGTACACAGTTGGGTTGAGACGCATGAAATCCTGTAGAGTCACTTGGGCTGGCTGCTGATTCATATTGGGGCGAAGAAACTGAGCTGCCATAATATTCTCCATGAACTGGCGATTCAGTTCAAACTGTTGCATCATCCCAGCCATGTACTCAGGCGGGGGTGGGGGATGGTCACCACGACCACGACCACCTGGTCTAACCATCCTGCTAATATATAACAGGGGTAGTTCAGCATTGAGAATTTGCAAGGACAAGAATCATTCATGATGAAACATGCATAATGGAAGGAACACGATAGATACTACATAGTAGTTGGCATATCTTACAAAAGAGATCATGCATAGAGTTCGATACACAGAGTTCAGTACATAGCCTAAGAACATCATAGGCGGCACGCAGGCTCGCGGTGACTGCAACTAACACTAGCAAGCAGGCCTACATCAGTCCCAGGAGGAACTGTGGAGGTAGGTGTAGCCTGACGGCTGGTAGTGACGCGAGGGGAAGTCCTCCACGTGACTAGCCTGGGGTCCGCGGATACTCTGGTGCGGAACCCGACAAGTAGGTGGCAGAAGAGGACCAAGTGCGGGAGAGTAGCCTCCCACATCTGGCCAGCTGACACCCTGGGGCATCACGGTCCTTGCAGGGTAGATCACAGAACGCGACAGATCACCAGATCGGACAGAGGGGTGCAACAGCGTCAGAGCACGGTATAGGTGCTGACGGGTGGTGTACAACTCGTGGAGAAGAGCTCGGTTAGCTCTATCCAGCCCATCAGCATGCAGAACTAGGTTCTGATGGTAGAAGGGCTCTCGGGTGACAGTGGAGTAGGCAGTAGTGTAGTACCCCTCTGCACCAACATCGGATACGATAGCAATGTGCCTGAAAGGGGAGGTGTCCAACTCCTGATACTCTCCACGAAGACGTGTCAGAGCAGCATAAGCAGCATCATGGACCGCCATGTCGATAGTCACTCCAACACCGTGAGCAGTGTGCAGCACGGTAGTGGAGTCATACTCCCAAGAGTAGAGGTGGACGATGGCACGGTACTTCTCCTGGTTGAAGTCCTGGTACTCCTCGTAGACGGTGTACTCAGGGTGCCAGCAATAACCCAGATAGGTCATCATCTCAACCAACACAGTAGGTGATCCTGAGGCACCAATGGCCGTTGTGTGGCGCACGACCTGTCTCGTGGGCTCCATCTGAAAACAAAGGTGTTTCAAAGGAGTCAAAGGACAGTGTGGATAATGTTCAATATACTACTCTAAGAAATAACTAGGGCTTATCCAACTTTAGGGTGAACGTGGTCACGGGATCCTAATGTTAAAGTTAGTAAAATCGTTTAACCCGAGTAGAAGAGAGTTTAGAGTCCTAGAGTAAGGATCGAGGAGTAAATGATCCTAATACCACCCAGATGGTGACGTGGGCCCGTAAGGCACACGACCATGTTCGTAAAAAGTTTTGTAATGTCTAGACTCGACTTCGGCCAAGGAGTGTGGAAGGGGGATTCCTACAGGCAGTCGGCTCTGATACCAACTTGTGACGCCCCTGATTCAATCGTACACTAATCATACACGCAAACGTGTATGATCAAGATCAGGGACTCATGGGAAGATATCACAACACAACTCTACAAATAAAATAAGTCATACAAGCATCATATTACAAGCCAGGGGCCTCGAGGGCTCGAATACAAGAGCTCGATCATAGACAAGTCAGTGGAAGCAACAATATCTGAGTACAGACATAAGTTAAACAAGTTTGCCTTAAAAAGGCTAGCACAAACTAGGATACAGATCGAAAGAGGCGCAGTCCTCCTGCCTGGGATCCTCCTAAACTACTCCTGGTCGTCGTCTACGGGTTGCACGTAGTAGTAGGCACCGCCAGTGTAGTAGGAGTCGTCGTCAACGGTGGCGTCTGGCTCCTGGACTCCAACATCTGGTCACAGCAATCGGGCATAGAAAGAGGGAAAAGGGGGAGCAAAGCAACCGTGAGTACTCATCCAAAGTACTCGCAAGCAAGGAGCTACACTACATATGTATGCATTGGTATCAAATGGAAAAGGGGTAACATATGTGGACTGAACTGTAGAATGCCGGAATAAGAGGGGGATAGCTAATCCTATCGAAGACTATGCTTCTGGTAACCTCCATCTTACAGCAGAAGAAGAGAGTAGATGGTAAGTTCACCAAGTAACATCGCATAGCATAATCCTAAACGATGATCCTCCCCTTGTTGCACTGTTAGAGAGTGATCATCGGTTGTATCTGGCACTTGGAAGGGTGTGTTTTATTAAGTATCCGGTTCTAGTTGTCATAAGGTCAAGGTACAACTCCAAGTCGCCCTGTTACCGAAGATCATGGCTATTCGAATAGATTAACTTCCCTGCAGGGGTGCACCACATTTCCCAACACGCTCAATCCCCTTTGTCCGGACACACTTTCCTGGGTCATGCCCGGCCTCGGAAGATCAACACGTCGCAGCCCTACCTAGGCACAACAGAGAGGTCAGCACACCGGTCTAAATCCTATGGCGCAGGGGTCTGGGCCCATCGCCCATTGCACACCTGCACGTTGCGAACGCGGCCGGTGAGCAGACCTAGCCTCCCTTATACAAGAGCAGGCATTCCAGTCCAACCCGGCGCGCGCCGCTCAGTCGCTGACGTCACTAAGGCTTCGGCTGATACCACGACGTTGAGTGCCCATAACTGTCCCCGCGTAGTTGGTTAGTGTGTATAGGCCAGTAGCCAGACTCAGATCAAATACCCAGATCTCGTTAAGCATGTTATTTTGAAGTAACCGCGAACGCCGACCAGGGCCAGGCCCACCTCTCACCTAGGTGGTCTCCGCCTGCCCTGTCGCTCCGCCTCAAAGTAACAGTCGGGGGCCGTCGGGAACCTAGGCCCACCACTACCTGGGTGGAACCACCTGCCCCTCCAGCCCCGAACATCGGAATCACTTGCGGGTACTCAACGAGCCGACCCGACTTTAGTCATAACATGTATAGTATGTATGTATAGTATATACACATGATCAACACCCGACGTGATCACGGCCCGATAGTATAGCATGGCAGACAAACAAGAATGTAGGGCCACTGATGATAAACTAGCATCCTATACTAAGTATTTAGGATTGCAGGTAAGGTATCAACAACGGTAGCAACAATGACAGGCTATGCATCAGGATAGGATTAACGGAAAGCAGTAACATGCTACACTACTCTAATGCAAGCAGTATAGAGGAGAGTAGGCGATATCTGGTGATCAAGGGGGGGCTTGCCTGATTGCTCTGGCAAGAGAGAGAGGTCGTCAACACCGTAGTCGTACTGGGTAGCAGCGGCGTCGGTCTCGGTGTCTAGCGAGAGAAGAGGGGGAAGAAACAATAAATATTAAGCAAACAGATGCATAGCGATGCATGACATGACAAGTAGCGGTGATAGGGGTGCCCTAACGCGGTATGAGGTGGTACCGGTGAAGGGGGGAAACATCCGGGAAAATATCCCCGGTGTTTCGCGTTTTCGGACAAATGAAACGGAGGGGGAAAGTTGCGTGTTCGCTATGCTAGGGATGCGTGGCGGACGAATGGGTTGCGTATCCGGATTCGTCTCATCGTTCTGAGAAACTTTCATGTAGAAAGTTTTTCCATCCGAGCTACGGTTTATTTTATATTGATTTTAAAAGATTTAAATCAATTTTAGTATTTATTTAATTAATTTAATTCAACATTATCCAAAATAGTGTTTGCTGACGTCATCATGATGTCAGCATGACATCAGCAGTTGACCTGGTCAACCTGACATGTGGGTCCCGCATGTCATTGCCTAACTAACTGTTTAGTTAGATTAATTAGCAGGTTAATTTGGTTTAATAGTTAGTTAACAAAATTAAGTAAGTGCGGTGGAGCGAGGAGGGCTACGAGTGGCCATGCGGGCGCAGGGCAGCGCGCGAGCGGAAGCTACGGGCGACAGCGAGCGAGCGCCGGCGGGGCGATGCGGCGCGAGCAGGTGACGCACCGGGAGAGGCAACGGTGGGCGGTGGAGCGCGGGGACTGCGGCGAGCGCGTAGCTAGGCGCGGGCGTGCGGTGCACGGGCGTGTCCAGCGCGGGGTGTTCGTGGACGCAGCGGGGCGCGTCGTGGGCGTGGCGACGCGAGTCAAGCGAAGCAGGCGCGGGGAGGGGTGGCGATGCGCGGGCGCGGCCGAGGCCGCGCGAAGCCGCAACGGCGCGTGTGGAGAGGCCACGCAGCGGGGGGCTCGAGGCCGGGCTGCTCCGGTAGCGACGGGAGTCGGCCGGCGGACACGGCGGGAAGCAGGCGGGGCTGGGCTCGGCGGGGGCCGCGGCTGCGGGCGGCGACGCAGGGAGCGAAGGGGCGGCCAGGGCGAGTGAGCGAGGGCGCGGCGACGAGAGCCAACGCGGGGGTGTGGGCGCGTGCAGGGGAGCGGGGCTCCGGCCATGGATGTCAGCGGCGGCAGCGCTAGCAAGCATCGGTGGGAAGGAGGGGAAGAGGGGGCAGCTCACGGGGGTTGGTAGGGATCGGGGCAACGGGGGGCGAGGAGGAGGACGGAGACGGGTGGCGACGGGCGATGGCGGTGCGGCGTCGCGGCGAGGCGGCACCGGGCTGTGGCGGCAAGCGGTTCCCCTCCTCGATCCCGATCCAATCGGGGGAGAGGGGGATATTTTGCGGGGGAGTGGAGTGTCGGTGTGTGTCTAGTGGGGGAGTGGGGGAGGATATGGGGTGCAGGGTGGGCCGGCCCATTCTGGCGGCGGTGGCCAACTGGGCCAGCGCCCAGGGGGCAGGGGTTTCCTCTTTTTTTGTTAGTTTGTTTTCTTTTTATTTATTTACTTTTCTGTTTTAAATCATTTTAATTTATTTAGGCATTTTATAAAACTGTGTCTTCTACACCATAATTATCTAGGTAATATTTAGTAGAAACCGAACATTTTTATTTTAATGTTTGAAAACTTTTATTTTTTAACTTTATTTTAAATTTGAATTTGAATCGGTTTTGAACTAACCCGAGATTAACTACAGTGACAGAGGTGACGTGGCATCGTTAATGTGGGATTACTGTAGCATGATTATCCGGGCGTTACAATATAGCCTCCACACAAAAATCTAACCATTACACACAAATCACCAAACTCGATGGGACCGAATTATAAAACTCGGTCAGCCCGATTAGGTTCATAATGTGACCGTTAGGCATTTCGGTGGGACCGACATGATCAACTCGGTGGGATCGATGTGCTCGGGTTAGGGTAAAGCCTTATCTCGGTTGGACCGATTACACAAACTCGATGGGACCGATTTTGGTAATAAGCTAAACAGAGAGTTGGCCAAGCAAACTCGGTGGGACCGATTTCATATTTCGGTGAGACCGAAATTAATGCACTAGGCAACAGAGAGTTTGCAAGCCCATCTCGATGGGACCGAGATCCCATCGGTGAGACCGAATTGATTAGGGTTTCTGGCAGTGGCTATGTCAAGTGGACTCGGTGGCGCCGGATAGGAATTTTCGGTGGGGCCGAGTTTGACTTTTGGCTTGAGACAAATGTGGATGTGAAAAAGTGGTTGAGGGCTTTGGAGCATATCACTAAGCACTTTGAGCAAGCAAGCCATTAAGCAACACCTCATCCCCTGTTAATAGTATTGGCTTTCCTATGGACTCAATGTGATATTGGATCACTAAAATGAAAAATGTAGAGTCTTGAGCTTTGAGCTTGGGCCAGTCCTTTGTCCTTATCATCTCGAAGGGGTTCCACATCCTCTAGTCCATGCCACTCCATTGTTGAACTTATCTGAGACATACTAGATGAAAGCATTAGTCGACCAAGAGATATGTTGACATTAATTACCAAAATCACCCAGGGAGCACTTGTGCTTTCAACAAATTCATGAGGGCGAAGATAATGTTCCATGCAAAACTCGCACTAAAGCATATAGCTCTTTGTCATAGATGGGGTAATTGAGTTGTGCTCCGAAGAGTTTTTCACTAAAGTATGCTCTGGGGCGCTTCTCTTGCGTTAACACACCTCCTATGCCATTACCACTAGCATCGCAATGAATCTCAAAGGGTTTGTCAAAGTTGGGTAATGCAAGCACGGGATCATGAGTAAGCAAATTCTTAAGCTCATTGAATGCGGTATCTTGGGATGGTCCCCAAACAAAAGGTGCATTCTTCTTACTCAAAGCATGGAAAGGTGAAGCGATTGTGCTAAAATCTTTCACAAATCTACGGTAGAAACCGGCTAAACCAAGGAAGCTACGCTCTTGTTGCTAGTTGGTTGGTTGTGGCCAGGTTTAAATAGCATTGATCTTAGAGTCATCAACATGAACACCCTTAGAGGACACAACAAAACCCAAGAAAACAAGCTTATCAACGCCAAAAACACATTTTTCCATGTTAGCATAGAGACGCTCTTTTGGAAGAGTTTGCAAAATGGTGCGAACATGGGTGACATGATCTTTGAGAGATTTGCTAAAAACAAGGATATCATCAAAGTAGACCACAACAAACTCACCAATGTAAGGGCGAAACACATAATGCATAAGACGCATGAAAGTATCGGGTGCTTCCGATAAACCCATAGGCATAACTAACCACTCATTCAAAACAAACTTTGTTTTGAAAGCGGTTTTCCATTCATCACCCTCTTGTATGTGTATTTGATACTAACCACTTTTAAGATCAATTTTGGAAAAAATAGTGGCACCGCTAAGTTCATCTAGCATATCATCAAGGCGTGGAATGGGGTACCTATAGCGAACGGTGATAGCATTGATAGGTCTACAATCAGAACACATGCAAAAGCTACTGTCTCTTTTGGGCACAAGAATGACCGAAACGGCACAAGGACTCAAACTTTCGCGCACATGTCCGTGGTCTATGAGATGTTTTACTTGACTTTGTATTTCTTTGGTTTCTTCGGGGTTGGCGAGGTAGGGTGCTACCTCTTGAGCATGCGTTGGTTTTCCCTTGAAGAGGAAAGGGTGATGCAGCAAAGTAGCGTAAGTATTTCCCTCAGTTTTTGAGAACCAAGGTATCAATCCAGTAGGAGACTACACGCAAATCCCCTAGTACCCGCACAAACAAACAAGAACCTCGCAACCAACACGATAAAGGGGTTGTCAATGCCTTCACGGTCACTTACGAGAGTGAGATCTGATAGAGATAATAAGATAAATATTTTTGGTATTTTTGTGATATAGATTGGAAAATAAAGATTGCAAAATAAATAGTAAACTAGAATTGTAGATCGGAAACTTATGTGATGTAAAGTAGACCCGGGGGCCATAGGTTTCACTAGTGGCTTCTCTCAAGATAGCATGTATTATGGGTGGTGAACAAATTACTGCCAAGCAATTGATAGAAAAGTGCATAGTTATGATGATCTCTAAGGCAATGATCATGAATATAGGCATCACGTCCGTGACAAGTAGATCGAAACGATTCTACATCCACTACTATTACTCCACACATCGACTGCTATCTAGCATGCATCTAGAGTATTAAGTTCATAAGAACGAAGTAACGCATTAGGCCAGATGACATGATGTAGAGGGATAAACTCAAGCAATATGATATAAACCCCATCTTTTTATCCTCGATGGCAACAATACAATACGTTTCGTTTCCCTTTCTGTCACTGGGATCAAGCACCGCAAGATTGAACCCAAAGCTAAGCACTTCTCCCATTGCAAGAAAGATCAATCTAGTAGGCCAAACTAAACCGATAATTCGAAGAGACTTGCAAAGATATCAAATCATGCATATAAGAATTCAGAAAAGAATAAATAATATTCATAGATGATCAATTCATAAACCCACAATTCATCGGATCTCGACAAACACACCGCAAAAAGAGTTACATCGAATAGATCTCCAAGAAGATCGAGGAGAACTTTGTATTGAGATCTAAAGAGAGAGAAGAAGCCATCTAGCTAATAACTATGGACCCGAAGGTCTATGGTAAACTACTCACACATCATCGGAGAGGCTATGGTGTTGATGCAGAAGCCCTCCGTGATCGAATCCCCCTCCGGCAGATCGCCGGAAAAGGCCCCAAGATGGGATCTCACGGGTACAGATGGTTGCGGCGGTGGAAAAGGTGTTTCGTGGCTCTCCCCGAAGGTTTCAGGGTACGAGAGTGTATATAGGTGAAAGAAGCAGGACGATGGAGCTGCGAGGGGCCCATGAGGGTGGGGGCGCGCCCTCCTACCTCGTGACCGCCTCGCTCCTTCCTTGACGTCCACTCCAAGTCTCCTGGATCATGTTTGTTCCAAAAAAGATCCTCGCGAAGGTTTCATTCCGTTTAGATTCCGTTTGATATTCCTTTTCTGCGAAACACTAAAATAGGCAAAAATGCAGCAATTTTCACTGGGCTTTCGATTAATAGGTTAGTCCCAAAAATAATATAAAAAGGTATATTAAAGCCCATTAAACATCCAAAACAGATAATATAATAGCATGGAACATTCAAAAATTATAGATACATTGGAGACGTATCAAGCATCCCCAAGCTTAATTCCTGCTAGTCCTCGAGTAGGTAAATGATAAAAAGCAGAATTTTTGATGCGGAATGCTCTCTAACATATTTTTCAGAGTAATTCTCTTTATTGTGGCATGAATGTTCAGATCCATAAGATTCAAGATAAAAGTTTAATATTGACATAAAAATAGTAATACTTCAAGCATACTAATAAAGCAATTATGTCTTGTCAAAATAACATGGCCAAAGAAAGTTATTCCTACAAAATCATATAGTCTGGCTATGCTCTATCTTCACCACACAAAATATTTAAATCATGCACAACCCCGATGAAAAGCCAAGCAATTGTTTCATACTTTTGATGTTCTCAAAATTTTTCAATCTTCGCGCAATACATGAGCGTGATCCATGGATATAGCATTGTAGGTGGAATAGAATGGTGGTTGTGGAGAAGACAAAAAGGAGAAGATAGTCTCACATCAACTAGGCGTATTAACGGGCTATGGAGATGCCCATCAATAGATATCAATGTGAGTGAGTGGGGATTGACATGCAATGGATGCACTAGAGCTATAAGTGTATCAAAGCTCAAAAAGAAACTAAGTGGGTGTGCATCCAAATTGCTTGCTCAGGAAGACCTAGGGCATTTTGAGGAAGCCCATCATTGGAATATACAAGCCAAGTTCTATAATGAAAAATTCCCAGTAGTATATGAAAGTGACAAAATAGGAGACTCTCTATCATCAAGACCATGGTGCTATTTTGAAGCACAAGTGTGGAAATGGATAGTAACATTGTCCCTTCTCTCTTTTTCTCTCATTTTTTTTGTTTGGGATTCTTTGGACTCTTTTTTTATTTGGTCTTCTTTGGCCTATTTTTTTCTTTCCTCATATGGGACAATGCTCTAATAATGATGACCATCACACTTTTATTTACTCACAACTTAATGTTACAACTCGATACTTAGAACAAAATATGACTCTATGTGAATGCCTCCGCGGTGTACCGGGATATGAGATGAATCAAGAGTGACATGTATCAAAGAATTATGAATGGTGGCTTTTCCACAAATACAATGTCAACTACATGACCATGCAAAGCAATATAACAATGATGAAGCGTGTCATAATAAACAGAACGGTGGAAAGTTGCATGGCAATATATGTCGAAATGGCTATGGAAATGCCATAATAGGTAGGTATGGTGGCTGTTTCGCGGAAGGTATATGGTGGGTTTATGCTACCGGCGAAAGTTGCGCGGTACTAGAGAGGCTAGCAATGGTGAAGGGTGAGAGTGCGTTTAATCCATGGACTCAACATTAGTCATAAAGAACTCACATACTTATTGAAAAATCCTATTAGTTATCGAAACAAAGTACTACATGCATGCTTCTAGGGGGGTAGATTGGTAGGAAAAGACCATCGCTCTTCCCCGACCGCCACTCATAAGGAAGACAATCAAAAAATAAATCATGCTCTGACTTCATCACATAACGGTTCACCATACGTCCATGCTACGGGAATCACAAACTTTAACACAAGTACCTCTCAAATTCACAACTACTCAACTAGCATGACTCTAATATTACCATATTCATATCTCAAAACAATCATCAAGTATCAAACTTCTCATAGTATTCAATTCACTTTATATGAAAGTTTTTAGTATACCATCTTGGATGCCTATCATATTAGGACTAATTTTATAGCCAAAGCAAATTACCATTTTGTTCTAAGAGACTCTCAAAATAATATAAGTGAAGCATGAGAGATCAATAATTTCTACAAAATAAATCCACCACCGTGCTAAAAAAATATAAGTGAAGCACTTGAGCAAAATTATCTAGCTCAAAAGATATAAGTTAAGCACATAGAGTATTCTAATAAATTCCTATTCATGTGTGTCTCTCCCAAAAGGTGTGTACAGCAAGGATGATTGTGGTAAACTAAAAAGCAAAGACTCAAATCATACAAGACGCTCCAAGAAAAAACACATATCATGTGGTGAATAAAAATATAGCCTCAAGTAAAGTTACCGATAGACGAAGACGAAAGAGGGGAAGCCTTCTGGGGCATCCCCAAGCTTAGGCTTTTGGTTGTCCTTGGATTTTACCTTGGGGTGCCTTGGGCATCCCCAAGCTTAGACTTTTGGTTGTCCTTGGATTTTACCTTGGGGTGCCTTGGGCATCCCCAAGCTTAGGCTCTTGCTACTCCTTGTTCCAAAATCCATCAAATCTTTACCCAAAAACTTGAAAACTTCACAACACAAAACTCAACAAAAAATCTCATGAGCTCCGTTAGTATAAGAAAACAAATCACCACTTAAGGTACTGTAATGAACTCATTCTTTATTTATATTGGTTTAAACCTACTGTATTCCAACTTCTCTATGGTTCATAACCTCCGATACTAGCCATAGATTCATCAAAATAAGCAAACAACACACGAAAAACAGAATCTGTCAAAAACAAAACAGTCTGTAGTAATCTGTAGGTTCTGAATACTTCTGTAACTCCAAAAAAATCTACCAAATTAGGACGACCTAAATAATTTGTATATTGATCTACTGCAGTTGGAATCAGTATTTTATCGCTCTCTGGTTAAAAATGAAAATTATTCTCGTGAGCGCATACTTTCTGTTTTGTTCAGCAAGATCAAATAACAATCATCCAAGAAGATCCTAAAGGATTTACTTGGCACAAACACTAATCAAAACATAAAAAACACAATCATAACAGAGGCTATATGATTTATTTAATAGTAAATAGGAAAAAAAAGCAAGGAACAAAAATAAAATTGTGTTGCCTCCCAACAAGCACTATCGTTTAACGCCCCTAGCTAGGCATAAAAACAAGAATAGATCTAGGTATCGTCATCTTTGTAGGCAATTCTTCAATTGAACACTTATAACCCTTAGGAGTTTCCTTATTTTTATTAATGATCAAACTCCTAGGCAAGAAATCAAGAAATTCATTTGTAGCAAAAGGTTCCTTAATGATAGTGAAAAAGTTGGGGTGAACACTTATTGATTTGAGATCTGCATTTTCCTTACTAGAAGATTCACCCTTATTTTTAGGAACATACATATATTTGGCAACTTTGGTAGTAGGGAGATTTGAAGTGTTTCTTACGGCAGAGAAGGCAGACCCTGAATTGGTAATAATATCCTCAAGTTTATCGATTCTAGTGGAATCTTGATATACCTTTTCATTAACTATGGGTTCTTTTTCTTGAAAAAAATTCAGAGTAACTCCTACCTTAGATCCATATTGGGTAATTTGGTTTTGGATCTTTTTATCCAAATTCTCAATCAATTCTACAGTGGCAACTTTATTTTCGATAATTTCAAGCCTTTGCATCACATGCTCCAAAGTTAAAATAGTTCCATTGACCAAAAGAGGCGGTGGGCCAAAAAAATCTAACATAGCATTATAAGAATCAAAAGTGTGGCTACCAAAGAAATTTCCTCCGGTAATGGTATCAAGAATATATCTGTTCCAAGGAGTGATGCCTACATAAAAATTGCGAAGGAGGACGGAAGAAGATTGCTTCCTAGTGGATCTATTATGAGCATTGCAAATTCTATACCAAGCATCTTTTAAATTTTCTCCCTCCCTTTGTTTAAAATTAAGAACTTCATGATCGGGAGTACTGACAATGATAGAAGGACTAGTCATAACAGCAAAACAAACGATCTAACACAAGGACACACGAGAAGCAAACGAAAAGAGACGAACTGAAAAAAAGGGCGAACGGAAAAAGAGGCGAATAAAATGGCAAGGGTGAAGTAGGGGAGAGGAAAATGAGAGGCAAATGGAAAATAATGTAATGCGAGGGATAAGAGTTTGTGATGGGTACTTGGTATGTCTTGACTTGTGCGTAGATCTCCCCGACAACGGCGCCAGAAATCCTTCTTGCTACCTCTTGAGCATGCGTTGGTTTTCCCTTGAAGAGGAAAGGGTGATGCGGCAAAGTAGCGTAAGTATTTCCCTCAGTTTTTGAGAACCAAGGTATCAATCCTGTAGGAGACTACACGCAAATCCCCTAGTACCTACACAAACAAACAAGAACTTCGCAACCAACACGATAAAGGGGTTGTCAATCCCTTCACGGTCACTTACGAGAGTGAGATCTGATAGAGATAATAAGATAAATATTTTTGGTATTTTTGTGATATAGATTCAAAAATAAAGATTGCAAAATAAATAGTAAACTAGAATTGTAGATTGGAAACTTATATGATGTAAAGTAGACCCAGGGCCATAGGTTTCACTAGTGGCTTCTCTCAAGATAGCATGTATTACGGTGGGTGAACAAATTACTGCCGAGCAATTGATAGAAACGCGCATAGTTATGATGATATCTAAGGCCATGATCATGAATATAGGCATCACGTCTGTGACAAGTAGACCGAAACAATTCTGCATCTACTACTATTACTCCACACATCGACCGCTATCCAGCATGCATCTAGAGTATTAAGTTCATAAGAACGGAGTAACGCATTAGGCAAGATGACATGATGTAGAGGGATAAACTCAAGCAATATGATATAAACCCCATCTTTTTATCCTCGATGGCAACAATACAATACACGTCGTTTCCCTTTCTGTCACTGGGATCGAGCACCGCAAGATTGAACCCAAATCTAAGCACTTCTCCCATTGCAAGAAGATAAATCTAGTAGGAAAAACTAAACCGATAATTCGAAGAGACTTGAAAAGATATCAAATCATGCATATAAGAATTCAGAGAAGAATCAAATAATATTCATAGATGATCAAGTCATAAACTCACAATTCATCGGATCTCGACAATCACACCGCAAAAAGAGTTACATCGAATAGATCTCCAAGAAGATCGAGGAGAACTTTGTATTGAGATCCAAAGAGAGAGAAGAAGCCATCTAGCTAATAACTATGGACCCGAAGGTCTATGGTAAACTACTCACACATCATCGGAGAGGCTATGGTGTTGTTGTAGAAGCCCTCCGTGATCGAATCCCCCTCCGGCAGATCGCCGGAAAAGGCCCCAAAATGGTATCTCACGGGTACAGAAGGTTGCGGCGGTAGAAAAGGTGTTTCGCGGCTCTCCCTGAAGGTTTCAGGGTACGAGAGTATATATAGGTGAAAGAAGTAGGTCGGTGAAGCTGCGAGGGGCCCACGAGGCTGGGGGCGTGCTTGGCCCCCCTGGGCGCGCCCTCCTACCTCGTGGCCACCTTGCTGCTTCCTTGACGTCCACTCCAAGTCTCCTGGACGACATTTGTTCCAAAAAAGATCCTCGCGAAGGTTTTATTCTGTTTGGATTCTGTTTCCTTTTCTGCGGAACACTGAAATACAAAAAAAAACAGCAATTTGCACTGGGCTTTCAGTTAATAGGTTAGTCCCAAAAATAATATAAAAAGGTATATTAAAGCCCATTAAACATCCAAAACAGATAATATAATAGCATGGAACAATAAAAAATTATAGATACGTTGGAGACGTATCATAGGGGGGCTTGTTAGGTAGAGGAGCTCCAGGGAGGAGGTCGATTCGGTGCTCAATGCCTCATAGTGGAGGTAGACCTGGAGGTAGCTCGTCAGGGAAAACATCTTGGAATTCCTGCAAAAGAGAATACAACACTAAAGGTAGGGCGTGAGAGGTGTTAGCTTTTGGTGCCTCGTCCTTGCACAAAAGGACATAGTGTAGAACACTTGATGGGTTCTCACACACTTCTCTTATCTCACTTTTGGTGGCAAATAGAACTAAGTTCTTCTTTTCGCTCATCGTGGAGGCTCTCGATTTGGGCTTGTGGCGCTACTCTCTTTTTAGTGGTTCGCTCTCTCACTATTCTCTCCATGATGGGTGGTTTGATTGTCGGCGATCACTTGGCTTGGAGTCACAGGTCGAAGTACGCACCCCTTTCCTTTCATCTTGAAGATGTAATGGTTCGTTCAGCCGTTGTGGATGACACCTCTATCAAATTGCCATGGTCGTTCGAGAAGAATGTGGCAAACGGTCATTGGAACAACATCACGCTCCAAAGTGTCTTCGTAAGCTCCGATTTTGAAGGAGACTTGCACTCTATGCTCGACTTGGATAGTGCCGGAGTCGCTTAGCCATTGAACTTTGTAGGGATGTGGGTGCTTCATCTTGGGCAATTGGAGCTTGGAGCAAAGTTCTTCACTTGCTAAGTTATGACAACTCCCTCCATCGATGATGACCTTGACGGACCTTCCATTGATGCCGGCCTTGGTATGAAAGATATGGCATCGTTGGTCTTCTTCTTTTTGTGTTGAACAGTGAAGACCTTGGAGACAACGAGAGCGGAACTTGAATCTTCATCACAAAAGACTTGTTCCTCTTCATCGTTCACTTGCCGGTGCATGGCGACTTGCTCAAATGCTTCCATTTCTCCTTCACTCATGGAGTCATATGTACCATCGTCGTTGAGGATCATGGTTTGCTTGTTGGTACACTCAAAGGACTTGTGGCCTCGGCCTCCGCATGTGAAGCATTTGAAGGAACTTGTCTTGACGGTCTCATCGGTTGGGGTAGATGATGATGAAGCTCTCGGCTTGAAGTTGCTTGTAGTAGGATGGTGACTTGGAGTTGTCAAAGTTTTCTTGTAACTCGACTTGTCATTGTTGCTTGTAGAAGGCTTGGTTGATGTAGAAGGTGTTGGAGTCGTTGAAGCTTGGGTGTTGGAGAAACCATGGGACTTGGATGAGAACTTGGCATAGTTGAAGTGATCTTGCACTTGACGTTCCGCCTTGGTAGCTTGATGCACTAGCTCGATGAGGTTCGAGTATGGTTGGAAGTCGGCGATATTCTTGATGGGGTGATTGAGTCCATTCAAGAAATGTGCCATAGTTTGCTCATCATCTTCCGTGACATTGGCTCGTATCATGGCAATCTCCATTTCCTTGTAGTATTCTTCAACGCTCTTGGTTCCTTGCTTTAGGAGTTGGAGTTTCTTGAAGAGGTCGCGGTTGTAGTAGGTTGGCACGAAGCATGCTCTCATGACATCCTTCATTTGCGCCCAAGTAGTGATGGGTGGTTCACCTCTTGCCTCTTGACACTCAATGACTTGTTCCCACCAAATGAGGATGTAATCTTGGAACTCAAGGGATGCCATCGCGATCTTCTTCTCTTCTTCATAGTTGTGCAAACGGAAGATTTTGTCGACCTTCAATGCCCATGAAAGGTACTCTTCAGGATCATTGCTTCCATTGAACTTGGGCATGGTGAACTTTAACTTGCCATAGCGTTGCTCTTCATTGTGTTCGGGTCGGGGATTATGACGTCCTTGACGAGGAGGATCGTCTCTCACAACTTGCTCTTGTCGTGGAGGATTTCCAATGTCTTCTTGTTCTTGTTGAACTTGATGTTCTTGGCGAACTTGTGGAGGAACTTGTCGAGCTTGACGATGCACGCGAGCTTGATATATTCGTTCGTGAACTTCATCACAGAGAGCTTCTTGATGCTCATGAGCTTGTCGGCCTCGGTTGGCTATGACACGACTTGATTCTCGGAGGGCTTGTTGCACCTCAAGTGCTTGAGCTTCTCGCAATTGTTGTTCTTGACGTTGTGCCTCGGCATCTTGTGCATCTTGGTGTAGGCACGCTCGCTCTTCCTCTTTTTGTTGGCGTTGGCATTGCCGTTCTCGTGCTTGTGCAAAGGCGGCTTGGTTTTGACGATGTCGTTGTTCTTGAGAGTTGTTGTCGTGTAGAGGGTTGCGGTTTTCTTGACGATCTTGGCGCACGGCACGTCGAAGAGTATTGGATATTGGTGTACTTGAGCCGGAGATGGTGTAGTCGGAGTGCCGACTTGAGAGGCTCCGTCTTGATGAGGACGAAGTGGAAGAAGAGCGGTTGAGCAACAAAGCACGAATCACGTCCATTCTTGCATCATTCTCTTGCTTGTGGTCGTCGAGCTTGTGGTCATCGAGCTTGTGGTCGAAATAGTCTCTTGTGCGTTGCTCAGAGAGTCTCAAGTCGGTGGCGAGGTTGTCGATGCATTCACTCATTGCTTCTTGCTCTTGATGCAAAACACGTTGTGCACCAAAGAGGTGGCTCTTTGTGGTGTAGGAGGTCATGTCGTCGTCTTGTTCGATGTAGAGTGGGTCGGTAGAAGTACTTGGCCTATCCATCATTCCAAACAAATATGTGAGTGGGAGAAAGAGAAGAACTTATACCAAATGTACCTTGACCGATGTTGAAGATGGATCAATGATCACTCAATGCGGAACAAGGAAATAGCACAATTGGTACCAATTCTTATCGGTTTCTCACACCTACACAAGTAAAAGCTTATGGTGGAGCTCAGTTAGGATGGTGGCACAAAATTTGATGCGATTGTTAGTGAGCTTCAATAATGTTGGAAAAGATTCGCAAATTTGCAATGCAACAAGTAGACCAATAGCAAAAATATGGTACACGAAAACACACACGCAAAGAGATGAATGGGGTCGTGCAACCAAGGCTGAGCCAAAATGTGTAGTCCACGAAAATGATCTTGTTTCACAACACTAGAGAGACGCTAGCACGATTGCACAAAAGGAGGATACGAAGACTTGTGCAAAACTGCTACCTCTTGAGAACTGCGTTGGTTTTCCCTTGAAGAGGAAAGGGTGATGCAACAAAGTAGCGTAAGTATTTCCATCAGTTTTTGAGAACCAAGGTATCAATCTAGTAGGAGACTACACGCAAGTCGCCTTGCACCTACACAAACAAATAAGAACCTTGCAACCAACGTGACAAAGGAGTTTTCAATCCCTTCACAACCACTTGCAAAAGTGAGATCTGATAGAGATAATAATATAAATATTTTTGGTATTTTTATGATATAGATTGAAAGTAAAGATTGCAAAGTAAAATAGATTGGAAACTTATATGATGGAAAATAGACCCGGGGGCATACGTTTCACTAGTGGCTTCTCTCAAAATAGCATAAGTATTACGGTGGGTGAACAAATTACTGTCGAGCAATTGATAGAAAAGTGCATAATTATGAGAATATCTAGGCATGATCATGTATATAGGCATCACATCCGCGACAAGTAGAGCGAAACGATTCTGCATCTACTACTATTACTCCACACATCGACCGCTATTCAGCATGCATCTAGAGTATTAAGTTCATAAGAACAAAGTAACGCATTAGGCAAGATGACATGATGTAGAGGGATAAACTCAAACGGTATGATATAAACCCCATCTTTTTATCCTCGATGGAAACAATACAATACGTGCCTTGCTGCCCGTGTTGTCACTGGGAAAGGACACCGCAAGATTGAACCCAAAGCTAAGCACTTCTCCCATTGCAAGAAAGATCAATCTAGTAGGCCAAACCAAACTGATAATTTGAAGAGACTTTCAAAGATAACAAGTCATACATAAAAGAATTCAGAGAAGAACCAAATATTGTTCATAGATAATCTTGATCATAAAGCCACAATTCATCGGACCCCGACAAACACATCGCAAAAAGAATTACATCGAATAGATCTCCAAGAAGATCGAGGAGAACTTTGTATTGAGATCCAAGAAGATCCCTTTTTATTTCTTTTCTCTTTTTTTGGGCCTTTCCTTTTTTTGGCCTTTCTCCCTTCTTTTATTTTTTTTATTTGGGACAATGCTCTATTAATGATGATCATCACACTTCTATTTATTTCAACTCAATGATTACAACTCGATACTACAACAAAATATGACTCTATATGAATGCCTTCGGCGGTGTACCGGGATGGGCAATGAATCAAGAGTGACATGTATGATAAATTATGCATGGTGGCTTTGCCAAAAATACGATGTCAACTACATGATCATGCAAGGAAATATGACAATGATGAAGCATGTCATAATAAATGAAATGGTGGAAAGTTGCATGGCAATATATCTCGGAATGGCTATGGAAATGCCATAATAGGTAGGTATGGTGGCTGTTTTGAGGAAGATATAAGGAGGTTTATGTGTGATAGAGCGTATCATATCACGGGGTTTGGATGCACCGCCGAAGTTTGCACCAACTCTCAAGGTGAGAAAGGGCAATGCACGGTACCGAAGAGGCTAGCAATGATGGAAAGGTGAGAGTGCGTATAATCCATGGACTCAACATTAGTCATAAAGAACTCACATACTTATTGCAAAAATCTACAAGTCATCAAAAACCAAGCATTACGCGCATGCTCCTAGGGGGATAGATTGGTAGCAAAAGACCATCGCTCGTCCCCGACCGCCACTCATAAGGATGACAATCAAAGAACACCTCATGTTTCAAATTTGTCACACAACCGTTACCATACGTGCATGCTACGGGACTTCCAAACTTCAACACAAGTATTTCTCAAATTCACAACTACTCAACTAGCACAACTCTAATATTACCATATTCATATCTCAAAACAATCATCAAGTATCAAACTTCTCATAGTATTCAATGCACTTTTATGAAAGTTTTTATTATACCAATCTTGGATGCCTATCATTTAGGAGTAATTTTATAGCCAAAGCAAACTACCATGCTGTTCTAAAGTATTCTCAAAATAATATAAGTGAAGCATGAGGGATCAATAATTTCTATAAAATAAAACCACCACCGTGCTCTAAAAGATATAAGTGAAGCACTAGAGCAAAATTATCTAGCTCAAAAGATATAAGTTAAGCACATAGAGTATTCTAATAAATTCCAATTCATGTGTGTCTCTCCCAAAAGGTGTGTACAGAAAGGGTGATTGTGGTAAACTAGAAAGAAAAGACTCAAATCATAAAATACGCTCCAAGCAAAACACATATCATGTGGTGAATAAAAATATAGCATCAAGTAAAGTTACCGATGGACGAAGACGAAAGAGGGATGCCTTCCGAGGCATCCCCAATCTTAGGCTTTTGGTTGTCCTTGAATTTTACATTGGGGTGCCTTGGGCATCCCCAAGCTTAGGCTCTTGCCACTCCTTATTCCATAATCCATCAAATCTTTACCCAAAATTTGAAAACTTCACAACACAAAACTCAAGAGAAAATCTCATGAGCTCCGTTAGTATAAGAAAACAAACCAGCACTTAAGGTACTGTAATAAACTCATTCTTTATTTATATTGGTGTTAAACCTACTGTATTCCAACTTCTCTATGGTTTATACCCCCCGATACTAGCCATACATTCATCAAAATAAGCAAACAACACACGAAAAACAGAAACTGTCAAAAACAGAATAGTCTATAGTAATTTGTAGGTTTCGAATACTTCTGTAACCCCAAAAATTCTGAAATAAATTGGTGGACGTGAGTAATTTGTCTATCAATCATCTTCAAAAAGAATCAACATAATCGCACTCTCTTGTAAAAAAATTGCAGCAAATCTCGTGAGCGCTAAAGTTTCTGTTTTTTACAGCAAGATCGCAAAAACTCCCCCAAGTCTTCCCAAAGGTTCTACTTGGCACAAACACTAATTAAAAGCATAAAACCACATCTAAACACAAGCTAGATGAATTATTCATTACAAAATGGAACCAAAATGCAAGAAACAAAAATAAAATTGGGTTTCCTCCCAACAAGCGCTACCGTTTAACGCCCCTAGCTAGGCATAAAAACTAGAATAGATCTAGGTATTGTCATCTTTGGTATGCAATCCATAAGTGGCTCTCATAATAGATTCATAAGGTAATTTAATTTTCTTTCTAGGAAAGTGTTCCATGCCTTTCCTTAACGGAAATTGGAATCTAATGTTTCCTTCTTTCATATCAATAATTGCACCAATTGTTCTAAGGAAAGGTCTATCGAGAATAATAGGACATGTAGGATTGCAATCTATGTCAAGAACAATGAAATCTACGGGCACATAATTCCTATTTGCAACAATAAGAACATCATTAATCCTTCTCATAGGTTTCTTAATGGTGGAATCCGCAAGATGCAAGTTTAAAGAACAATCATCAAATTTACGGAAACCTAACACATCACACAAAGTTTTTGGAGTTGTGGAAATACTAGCACCCAAATCACATAAAACATAGCATTCATGATCTTTAATCTTAATTTTAATAGTAGGTCTCACTCATCATAAAGTTTTCTAGGGATAGAAACTTCTAATTCAAGCTTTTCTCCATAAGATTGCATTAAAGCATCAACGATATGTTTGGTAAAAGCTTTATTTTGACTATAAGCATGAGGAGAATTTAACACGGATTGCAACAAGGAAATACAATCTATTAAAGAACAATTATCATAATTAAATTCCTTGAAATCCAAAATAGTGGGTTCATTGCTATGTAAAGTTTTGACCTCTTCAATCCCACTTTTACCAATTTTTGCATCAAGATCTAAAAACTCTGAATCATTGGGACGCATTTTAACTAAAGTTGACTCATCTCCAGTCCCATCATTATCAAGATTCATATTGCAAAACAAATATTTAATAGGAGACACATCGATCACTTTTAGATCTTCATCATTATTATCATGGAAACTAGAAGAACACGCTTTCATAAAGCAATCTTTTTTTGCACACATCCTAGCGGTTCTTTCTTTGCACTCATCAATTTAAGAGACTCATTGATATCATGCTTAGGTGGAATAGATCTAAGTTTCAAAGAATCAACATCAAGAGAAATTCTATCCACGTTCTTGGCCAACTCATCAATCTTAGACAATTTTTATTCAATCAAAGCATTGAAACTCTTTTGCGAACTAATAAATTATTTAATACTAGATTCAAAATCAGAGGGCATCTTATTATAATTTCCATAAGAATTATTGTAGGAATTACCATAATTATTAGAGGAATTACTAGGATACTGCCTAGGATTAAAGTTTCCTCTATACGCGCTGTTACCAAAATTGTTCCTACCAACAAAAGTCACATCCATAGATTCATTATTATTCTCAATCAAAGTAGACAAAGGCATATCATTAGGATCAACAGGAGCACTCTTATTAGCAAACAACTTCATAAGTTCATCCATCTTTCCACTCAAAACATTAATTTCTTCTATCGCATGAACCTTTTTACTAGTAGATCTTTCGGTGTGCCATTGAGAATAATTAACCATGATATTATCTAGGAGTTTGGTAGCTTCTCCTAAAGTGATTTCCATAAAAGTGCCTCCCGCGACCGAATCTAAAAGATTTCTAGAGGCAAAATTCAGTCCGGCATACAAATTTTGTATGATCATCCATAAATTCAAACCATGAGTAGGGCAATTACGAATCATTAATTTCATCCTCTCCCAAGATTGTGCAACATGCTCATGATCTAGTTGCTTAAAATTCATAATATCGTTTCTAAGATAGATGATCTTAGCGGGAGGAAAATACTTAGAGGTAAAATCATCTTTGCACTTATTCCAAGAATCAATGCTATTTTTAGGCAAAGAATAGAACCAGGTTTTAGCACGATCTCTAAGTGAAAACGGAAATAGCTTCAATTTAACAATATCATTATCCACGTCCTTTTTCTTTTGCATGTCACACAAATCAACAAAGTTGTTTAGATGGGTGGCGAAATCTTCACTAGGAAGGCCAGCAAATTGATCTTTCATGACAAGATTCAGTAAGGCAGTATTAGTTTCACAAGATTCAGCATCGGTAAGGGGAGCAATCGGAGTGCTAATAAAATAATTATTGTTGGTATTGGAAAAATCACACAATTTAGTATTGTCTTGAGCCATTGTGACAAACAATCCAACACACAAGCACACAAGAAGCGAGTGAAAAAGAGGCGAATGGAAAAAGAGGGCGAATGGAAAAGAGGGCGAATAAAACGGCAAGGGTGAAGTGGGGGAGAGGAAAACGAGAGGCAAATGGCAAATAATGTAATGCGAGGGATAAGAGTTTGTGATTGGTACTTGGTATGTCTTGACTTGACTTGACTTGGCGTAGATCTCCCCGGCAACAGCGCCAGAAATCCTTCTTGCTACCTCTTGAGCATTGCGTTGGTTTTCCCTTGAAGAGGAAAGGGTGATGCAGCAAAGTAGCGTAAGTATTTCCCTCAGTTTTTGAGAACCAAGGTATCAATCCAATAGGAGACTACACACAAGTCGCCTTGCACCTACACAAACAAATAAGAACCTTGCAACCAACACTGTAAAGGGGTTGTCAATCCCTTCACGGCCACTTGCAAACGTGAGATTTGATAGAGATAATAAGATAAATATTTTTGGTATTTTTATGATATAGATTGAAAGTAAAGATTGCAAAGTAAAATAGATTGGAAACTTATATGATGGAAAATAGACCCGGGGGCCATAGGTTTCACTAGTGGCTTCTCTCAAAATAGCATAAGTATTACGATGGAGGAACAAATTACTGTCAAGAAATTGATAGAAAAGTGCATAATTATGGGAATATCTAGGCATGATCATGTATATAGGCATCACGTCTGCGACAAGTAGACCGAAACGATTCTGCATCTACTACTATTACTCCACACACCGACCGCTATCCAGCATGCATCTAGAGTATTAAGATCATAAGAACAGAGTAACGCATTAGGCAAGATGACATGATGTAGAGGGATAAACTCAAGCAATATGATATAAACCCCATCTTTTTATCCTTGATGGCAACAATACAATACGTGCCTTGTTGCCCCTACTGTCACTGGGAAAGGAAACCGCAAGATTGAACCCAAAGCTAAGCACTTCTCCCATTGCAAGAAAGATCAATCTAGTAGGCCAAACCAAACTGGTAGTTCGAAAAGACTTGCAAAGATAACAAATCATACATAAAAGAATTCAGAGAAGAACCAAATATTGTTCATAGATAATCTTGATCATAAAGCCACAATTCATCAGATCCCGACAAACACACCGCAAAAAGAATTACATCGAATAGATCTCCAAGAAGATCAAGGAGAACTTTGTATTGAGATCCAAAGAGAGAGAAGAAGCCATCTAGCTAATAACTATGGACCCGAAGGTCTGTGGTAAACTACTCACACATCATCGGAGAGGCTATGGTGTTGATGTAGAAGCCCTCTGTGATCGATTCCCCCTCCGGCGGAGCTCCGGAAAAGGCCCCAAGATGGGATCTCTTGGGTACAGAAGGTTGTGGCGGTGGAAATAGGGTTTCGTGGTGCTCTCGGATGTTTTCGGGGTATATGAGTATATATATAGGTGAAAGAAGTCGGTCAGGGGAGCCACGAGGGGCCCATGAGGGTGGGGGCGCGCCTGCCCCCCTGGGCATGCCTTCCTGCCTCGTGGCCTCCTCAATGCTTCCTTGACGTCCACTCCAAGTCTCCTAGATTGCGTTTGTTCCAAAAATCACTCTCCCGAAGGTTTCATTCCGTTTGATATTCCTTTTCTGCAAAACACTAAAATAGGCAAAAAAAAACAGCAATTTGCACTGGGCCTTTGGTTAGTAGGTTAGTCCCAAAAATAATATAAAATTTTATAATAAAGCCCATTAAACATCCAAAACAGATAATATAATAGCATGGAACAATCAAAAATTATAGATACATTGGAGACATATCAACAACCTACTAAGCAAAAATGCAACGACTTCTATGCCAAGTATGCTCTATGTATGGTATTCCGATGATATGATCCAAGATGATCTAGTATGACAATCTTAATGTTGTATGATGCTATGGTTCTTGCTTAAAAGCTTTTTGCTTATCTTCCCCTTTTGCTTAGAAGCTTGTTTGGCTCTTTGTGTTTGAGCTCTTTTCTCATGCAATGCTTCACGAACCAAGATAGCAATTGTGTATGCAATGACAATTTTGTGACACAAGAGATGATACCAAGATATGCACCAATGATATGTATGTATGCTATGGGAAGTATGATCACTAATGTGCACAAGTCACGTTGCCGGCAATATTCAAAGGCTAGTCTCGATGGGTAAGGTACGCAAAAGTAAGGCTATGGTGGTTATCAATGTAATGGCAAGAATGATGTATCACGATACCAAAGACGATGTTACCGCTTCTTGCTTACGGTATGGTGTCAAAATGGTGGAGTGGTTGTTGTCGGTGACGAATCTGTGGTGAAGATGAGCGGCGGCGATGTTGATGTCGAACCGTACCTAAATAGCAGAAACACAATAGGACACGGAACCGCAACTCAAATTCTCAAAGCATAATGTGGCAAAAACGTATCGGAGTGCGAAACGAGTAAGCAATGGTGGTTGCGGAAAGTGGTGGAGGTATGGGAATGCATATGCGGAAGTGGGGCGGTGGCTGAAATTTTCGGGAGGGGGGGGGATTCAGTTTCGTCGGGGTTTTACGGACGTCCGGGGGTTTACGGTCGTCCGGTCGTCGGACGTCCGGTGCCTGGGCAAATTTCGGGCACGGGATGAACGGCTAGGGTTCGTGGTGGAGAGGTCAAAATCTGTCGAATCTGGGCGATTTTGTGGATGAAAAAGGTGGAGATAAAGGGGAAAAGCTAGATCCACTCAAGGCAAAGCAAATCCACGGATCAAATCCAACAAAATTTCATCACACCAACAAAACACAAAAAAAAAATTTGGGGCTATTTTTGTGGGGAATTTTCGAATTAGGGACAAAATCAACAAAAGAAGGCTAGAAAACACAACGGGGAGGCTCTGAAATCGTGATCAACGTGGCTCATGATACCAAGATGATGTAGGGTGGAACCCTAGATGGCTGATCTTTCATGAAAGGAGCGGATCCCGCGATGAACACGAGGGGAAACACGAGGTGGAACACGAGGGGAAACACGAGAGAAACACTAAAACCAACAAGAATGATCACACATATGCTAGATTCTCGAACACAAAAGAGTTCACACGATCCACGATCAACAAGGGACGATATGCGGTAACCGGTTCTTCTCCAAAGGAGGTCTTGATGGGGCCTCCCAAAAGGGGGTCTTGAATCCAAGGGGATCTTCTCCATAGAGGGGCCGCGGTCTCTCTCAAGGAGTAGATCCGATGTGGATGAGCGAGGCTCTATCTCTAATATGAGCTATCACAACGCTAACCCTAGAAAAGAGGAGGAGGAGGTCTATATATAGTCATAGAGGTCGAAGGGGTACATGGGCTTCGGCCCAACACGAAATCAGCACACAGGCGTCGGACGTCCGGTGGTTATCGGTCTTCCGGAGGCTCGCGAGGGTCCGGACGTCCGGTGCTCGTCCAGCGTCTGTAGATTCGGCTCAGATGTGCTTGGGTCGGACGTCCGGTCGGGGTCGGATGTCCGGGGCGTCGATCGTCTAGTGGTCTTCGGAAGTCCGGCGTTTTGGCTCGGGTGTGGTAGCATCGGTCGTCCGGAGGGGGCCGGTCGTCCGGTGCCTGGAGTTCATCGGACGTCCAAGGTTCACCGGTAGTCCGGTGACTGGGAGTTTCGAGCAGTCCTTCTTCTTGTCCATTGAGCTTGGTGTCCTCACCATCTTGTCCGTTGGGTGTAGCTGATCCGTGGCTTTCCTCCAAGTACCTGATCACACATAGGGTTTCCGCTTGAAGTAGTAGCCATGTATCATGCATAGAAAGTGGTAGTTCGGAGAGGAGCGAGTTCACCTTATCTTCAATAGCCTTTGCTCATGCTCTTGTCATTAGTCCAAGTGGTATCGTAGGGGACGTAGGTAGGTCCATGGGGATGACCTTGGGATGCTCCACATCAAATGTGTTTTTTTATAATATGCAAGAATAATCATATAGTAGTTAAAGTTTTGCAGAAGGTAAATTCCTAAGGAGGAATGAATTAGGGGCAATGGTATTACCCTTAAGTAAGAACAGAAATAAAAAATAAACTAAAACAAAATCATAGAGAAGGTTTCTAGGAAATAATGAATTAGTGTCTTCGATATTACCCTTTGAGAAGAAATAAGTGTAATAAAAACTAAAAAAGTCAAAATAATGAAGTTTCCTAAGAAAGAATGAATTAAGCACATTGGGATTACCCTTTAGGAAGAAAGAAAATAAAATAAAACTAAAAATAGTCAAACAATGAAGTTTTCTAAGAAAGATTGTATTAGTGGCTTGGTATTACCCTTTAAGAAGAATAAAACTAAATAAAGCTAAAAATAAAATAATGAATGTTCCTAAAGAAGAATGAATTAAGTGCATTGGTATTACCCGGTAAGAAGAAAGAATATAAAATGAAAAGAACAACATAATCAAAACAACGAAATTTTATAAGAAAGATTGAATTAAGTGCATTGGTATTACCCTGTAAGAAGAAAAAATATAAAATGAAAAGAACAACATAATCAAAACAACGAAATTTTATAAGAAAGAATGAATTAGTGGGTTAGTATTACCCTTTAAAAAGAAACAAAACAAAACAAAATGAAAATAATGAAGTTTCCTAAAAAAATATTAAGTTAGTGGCATTGTTAATACCCTTTAAGAAGAAGGAAAAAAACTAAAACAAACAGTTAAAAATTGCACATAGTACACAATGACAAAATAAGAAACAACACAAAAAAGAGAACACTAAATCTTAACACAAAGAATGGACAAATAAAGATTCGACTCACCAAAATTCAGAAAGCATGCAGCTTACATATAGCTAATGTGAAAAATCCAGGCAACTGCATAGCAGCAAAAGCATGCAAAAGAATAATATTGTGGGAAATTAATCATCTCTAGACACGTTGAAGTTGAATTTGCACAAACAAACACACATCTAAACACACAAAGAAAAAACTTAACAAACACGTAAAAAGAGTTGTGAAAAAGACAGAACAAAAACAAAATCAAGAAACTAAAAATACAAAAACCGAATGTTGAAAATAAATTCGCCTGTCGAATATAAAAAATAAAATGCATTTTAGATTAATGGTATCGTCTTCCACATTTTCTTTCAAATACAAATATGACACGCGCACAAGTGAACACACACAAGATTTAGACATGTATGAGCAAGCACAGACAATATAGTGAACACACACAAGCACACAGGTACCCATGTTACACGCCTCCCCGGGGTGCGCGTGCGTAAGCTGCTCATGGGTCATGGCCCAAAGCATGGGGCAGAAAGCAACCGATTAGAGAATCTCTAACAGATCCCTTATATCGTCGACCCTTTATCTCGCGTTTGTAATTCGCTGAAAATATGTTTTAGAATATTTTGTTTTACAGTTCCGCTATACGGGGTCCATTTGACTGCAGCCCGTGCGAACCTGCAAAATGCATGTTTTTTTCTAAATTTGACACATATCTTACATATTTTACACAGTAATATGAATTCAAATAACATAAAATGTGAATATTATGAATCCAAATTACAATAATTATTCAAATCACTGAATAAACTAATAATTCAATACAACAATTGTCCTGAATACAACAATGATACCGATCACACATGAATTAAATAAAATAAATGTAAAATTGGCTGGTGTCTTTGCAAATGGTGCTCAATGCCTTTGACCATGCATCTGCCAATGGTGATCAATGAGATCCTCTTGAACTTGATGGTGGATGTTTACATCTTCAATCTGCCGGTACGTCTGAAGGGATGCTTGTATGCGGTCAGGGTATCTAGCTAGCTTCACACGGCTACCGACATTGTCGTAGAAGAACTCCAAGTCCATGTCCCTCTCATCTTCGATCATGTTGTGAAGAATCACACAACATGTCATGATGTTGCTCACAATCTTCTTGTCCCAAAAACGAGCAGGACCACGAACAATGGCAAATCTAGATTGCAAAACCCCGAAGTCTCTTTAATATCTTTTTTGGTAGCCGCTTGTACCTTTGTAAATTCAATATGCTTCCTAGTTTTGGGTTGTTTGATGCTCTTGACAAATATACACCAAGCAGGATAATACCATCTACAAGATAATACTCCCTTCGTCCGAAAATACTTGTTATCAAAATGGATAAAAAGAGATGTATCTAGAACTAATATACATCTAGCTACATCCTCTTTTATTCATTTTGATGACAAGTATTTCCGGGCGGAGGGAGTACCTCTTTGTGTACTCATGCTCATTCACCGTGAAGTTGCAAGCAGGAGTATCACCACTAGCAAGTCTAGCAAACAAATGAGACCGTTGCAACACAATGATATCACTGAGAGTACCCGGCATACCAAAAAACAATGCCAAGTCCATAAATCCTCGAATGCTACAGCCTCTAGCATAATTGTTGCATCATGAAACTTGCCACAATACTGGTCGTGCCATGCCTTCGGGCAGTTTTTCCAAGTCCAATGCATGCAATCAACGCTTTCTAGCATGCCAGACCAACCTCTTCTCATTTGCTGTCATCAATTTTTTTAATGTCTTTCTCGTTGGGTGCACGAAGATAGACAGGACAAAAAACACAGATGATCACTTTGGCGAACCTACACACTGACTCAATTGTAATATCTTCACCAATGCGAAGATACTCATCGGCATAGTCAGCCGGAATACCATATGCAATCACCCGCATAGCTGCAGAGATTTTTTTTATATGCGCTGAAACCTAACAAGCCCACGACGTTTCTCCTTTGAGTAAAAAATTCGAGAATTGACCTCGCAAGCTTGCACAATTTTTACGAAGAGTGATCGGCGCATTCGATATCTTCTCCGGAAGAGGTGCGGCGGATATGTAGGATTGTCCGCGAAGTAGTCTTGCACCAAATTCTGTTCCCGAGATGGCGGTTGCGAGGAATGCAAAGACAGCCGACGGTCGAACATCGCCGTCTCTTGCGGTTTCGATCCTCAACCTCCTTCACGGCTAGGACCCCACCACCATCTGCTGCCGATGGCGTTTGAGTATCGATTCCACGTCCGAGTCGTCGGACAAGGACGAACCCTCGAGCAAAAATTGCTCGCAAGGGCTCAAATCCATCTAAAAAAACCCGCATCCGAGCTTGCATCAATGAAAATTTGAACTGTGGTCGAGCTAAAGGGGAAGAAAAGGGATTCATCGGGGCGGCGGTGACCGGGGGCGGCTCAGCGAATCTGGGGCGGGGCGGCGACTCGCGGCGGTCGGTCCGGGGCGGCGGCGATGACGTCGGAGCGGCTCTGCTCAGCGCATCCGGGGCGAGCGGTGCGATTCCGCTGACGGAAATGGCCAGAATCGCAAGCGGCGGGCCGGCAGCAACGATTGCGGGCGGCTACAGGGAGGGGATGTGTGGAGCGCGCGCGCTGACCCTTCCGCCAACCGCTTTCGCGGGATACATGGCACCAACAGGGCAGGGGGGCATGTGTTTTCATGGGTCGGAGGGAGGAATTTACCGCGCCCCTCAAAGAAATTTACGGGTCGGACGCTTTGAAAGTTTCTGTTCGGGGCACTTTTTTTGTCCAAAATAGTGAAGTGGCGGTTATTTTGAGAGTTGAGGCGATGTAAAGGGTCTGCTAGAGGCAGGAAAAAATTTATTGATCATAAATAGTGACAAGTCAAATTCGACATAGCAGCACCGACCCAAAAAACATCACATATTTTGGAGAAAAAATGAATGGCCAACAAGTTGAGTGACCGAAAATGAAAAATCAGACCGCTTGCGTTTAGCTAAAGTGAAAAAGAAACCAATGACTGAGAATATCTGATATTACCTCCGTCCTAGTTTATTGATCCCTTTTGTAATTTATGCTAAATTTTTATCAAAGATTTAACTTATAAAATATAAATGTATGTCAACAAAAGTTATATCATTAGATTCATATTTGAACATAGTTTTTAATGATATAATTTTTTCTGACATGCATGAACATTTTGTTAGTTAAATTTATGATCAAAATTTGGCGAAAAAACAGTGGAATCCAATAAACCAGGAGGGAGATAGTAACCACCACGGTAGCAAGACTTGTTTTGGCTGGCAACGCCCAGTTTGGCTTGTGAGTACGCTCGCTGCTGTACGCGGGACGGTGGCCCCTGGAGACGAGGGCGATGAGCAGGGTGGGGTGCCTCGGTTACACCGCGACCCCGTGGCAGGAGAGAGACTACGTCCATTCTCGGCGGCGAGGTGGTCAGCACCCAGCTGAAACCGCCCTCAAGCGACGGCGACGGCTGGACGGTGCACGACGTCACAACGTCCCCTTCGGTGACTGCTTCCGGGTACAGGTTGGTTTTTCTAAGCGCCCTTGACGTCGTCGCGTGGCTTTGTTTATGCGGTGGATCGGACGGAGTGGTTGGGACTTGGATGGGTTAAGGCAAAAGAAGGGGATGGTTATGTATGTTGACGTGTGTACCACTGCTACAGGTCCATCTGAGGTGCGTCGCCTCATCGGCGGGGCCGCCGCCGAGCTGCCGGCGCGAGCAAGTTCCAGAGGGAAAGTGGGAGGGACATCTGCGACAAGCTGGCACATAGTAGGGCGAAGGAGGTCCTGGAGGTGGCCGGCAAGGCGGTAAGGCCATGTCGGGCTAGCTAACCGAGCTGGAGGATCGGCCATGTCGTTAGCTCTTCGATCGTTTCGTAGCTGACAGGGACGCCATGAGCAATGCGCTAACACCCGGTGGCCGATGCCAATATCTTGTCAACAACTTGTGTACGTACAAAAAAATGGAAAGAGCGGAGGAAATCTTCTGGGAAAAGTACGGCGGCTTCACAGATAAGCTCTGTGCAAGATGGCTGTTCAAGTCGCGCTCTCTTTTGGTTGTCTTGTCTTTTGCGTAACTGTGGCGCGGGGTGGGGATTCCTGAGCTCTACACAACTCGGTGCCGCATCAAATCTCATGGCTGTGCGCGCGCGTTTGGGTGACGACGCCTCGTGGAACGTGGGCAGCGCTTGCGCATGCTGTCTTCGGTCTGCGCCGCGCGTTGCCGGCGCGTGCCCTCACGGTGGGATGATCTGTTGTGGTCTGCTGGCTGCGGCCAAATTCACTGTTTTGACCCTTTTGCCCTCTTTTAGCGGCATCTGACCCTTCTCTGAAAAATAAATCAGATTTGATCATTTTCCTACGGCCACTCAAGCTGGCGGTAGGCTCAAACGTCCTACCGCCACAAGGAGTGGCGGTAGGGACCGGGTCAACGTCGACAGTGCCGTCTGCTTGCTGACATGGATAAATGCCAATCGCCACAGACTCTGGTGGTAGGACGTTTGAGCCTACCGCCAGATCGGGTGACGGTAGGAAAAGGATCAGATCCGATTTTTTTTTTCGAGAGAGGGGTCAGATGCGGCTAAAAGAGGGCAAAAGGGTCAAAACAATGAATTTGGCCGTTGGCTGCTAATGACATCTCGTGCACCGCTTCCGCTTTGAAGGGGGTTGACGTAACAATACCCGAGTACTCACTTCGGTGAAAAGTATATACATATTAATTTTTTAATCTTTTAGAACAAATTATAAAGCAGAGTTAAAAAATGCATTGAAAAAGTGCAAGTCATCATCTCTCTTCTTTTTAATTACCAACCTTCGATGAACTAAAAGGTTGGCCATAGTGGTGGTGTCTTAGAGCAAGTACAATAGTGGGCTATAAGCCCGCTTACATGGCATTTTTGCCTAGGTGGAAAAGAGAGACAAGGAAAAAGTAGAGGAGTGGGCTCTCATGCAAGAGCCAGGCTCTATGCGTACTCCTAGATAAAAGCATTTAATGAGAAGAGAGAGATAGAGAGAAAATGATAAAAAGTTGTGGGTTTACAGCCAACTCTATTGTACGAGTAATTAACACTGCTAATTTTTGATGACAGGGCATGTCTATATAGCCAGCTGCTGATTATATTGTTAACCATGCTCTTAGCTGGTATCATGTACTCGGGAATAGTAAACATACTGATGTGACAAAGATTTAAAGAAGAGAGGGGGGTTAGAGTAACATAGGTAGTAGATACTGTATCATGTTTAATGATATCCTACTTTGTGTCATGCATGACAATAAATATGATTATCTATGATATTGTGCACTATAAAGGTAGTATCATGCACATGACACTAGTATATGATACTTTCCACTATGAGTAGGCTAAGTGCATATAGAAATTAAGGAGACCATATGTAGAATGTTATTAGTTTTGATCACCGTATGACGAGAGATAAGCATTTTTTCCTACTTTAAAGTGTGTTGAAAAGATAGAAATACACTTTTTTGTCGACAAATTTTAAACCTAAATGTACACTCTTCACCGAAAGGAGAGAGTAGTATCTAACTTTTTTTCATTTGCTATTCGTCATTGCCTGAAAACTAATTTGTCGTAGCTCATTCCGCGCAAAACTCCGAGCCTGAGATGGAGGCCTGCGGATTTTAAAGAGGTCGAACCAGGAGCGGCCCGGAGTTGCAGAACACGGAGAAATGGCGGAACCGGTGGAGGGGGGTCAGAGGTTGACGAGTTCGAGTGTTGTGGGTGTGCTGGGGAGGGGGAGGGATGATGCAGAGGTCATCGGCGTGGATTGTGGCGGGGTTTAGAAGGAATCGGACGGCTGCTCAGGCAGGGCGGGAGCATGCGATTGGGCCGAAGTCAGGGCAGTTAGATGAATAGTATCAAAGGAAGCGAGGAAGATGTCCTCAGATTTGACTCGAACAGCTGGCCATTGACTGAATGATTTTTTTGAGGCACCTCATGTGTGACGCCCGGATAATTAAGCTATAGTAAACTCTTGCTAATCATGCCAGGTCATCATAATTAAACTTTTGCTAAACTTCATTTGTTTCAAACCGAGATCAAATTCAAATTCAAATAACAAGTCAAATTATTATTTCATTAAACTATCAAATAAAAATGTTCGATGGGTGGCAAATATTCACTAAATAATGAACATGTTGGAACCAACCTCATTTGGTTTCCCAAATTGCCCCTCGAATTCATTTAATGGAATAACAAGATTAAATAAGAGCAATTTAATTCAACTATAAATTAAAACAGTTCCAATTGGCCTCAAACTTTTCGCGCAACCTTATAGTGTTGGCTAGGAATTATGTGCAAAGTTTCATAATAAACAAAAATCACTTGGCATCTAAAAATAAATAGAAAAGTATAAATAAAAAGAAAAGAAAAAATAACAAAAAAAGTAAAGAGAGAACCCCCCCCCACCGGGCCATGGCCCAGCTGGCCTCTAGGCAACCAGGCCGGCCCGACCGGTGCCTACCGCCTCTCTGGGGCGATCAAACCCTACTGACCCCCCTTTCCCCCCCCCCCCACGCTCCCTTCTCCCTCTCTGGATCTTGGGGGCGCCCGACACGCCCTCTGTTGGGGATTGTTGCAGAAATTAAAAAAATTCTATGCATCACCAAGATCAATCTATGAAGTAACTAGCAACGAGAGGGGAGTGCATCTTCATACCCTTGAAGATCGCGAGTCGGAAGCGTTGCAAGAACGCGGTTGGAGGAGTCGTACACGTAGTGATTCAGATCGCGGCCGAATCCGATCTGAGCACCGAACAACGGTGCCTCCGCGTTCAACACACATGCAGCCCGGTGACGTCTCCCGCGCCTTGGTCCAGCAAGGAGGAGGGAGAGGTTGAGGAAGAAGGCTCCAACAACAGCACGACGGCGTGGTGGTGATGGAGTGGCAGTTCTCCGGCAGGGCTTCGCCAAGCTCACGCGGAGGAGGTGATGTGTTGGGGAGGGGAGGGGCTGCGCCTTGGATGTTGTGTTGCAGCCCTCCCCTCGCCCCTCTATTTATAGGGAGAAGGGGGAAGGGGGCGGCCCCTCTAGATGATATCTAGAGGGGGGGCGGCCAAGGGGGAGGGGGCTTGCCCCCCAAGCAAGGGGGGCGCCCCCCTTTAGGGTTCCCCGCAAACCCTAGGCACATGGGCCCTAGGGGGAATGGCGCCCAGCCCACTAGGGGCTGGTTCCCTTCCACCTACAGCCCATAAGGCCCTCCGGGGCAGGTGGACCCCCAGAACCCCTCCGGTGGTCCCGGTACAATACCGGTATACCCCCGAATATTTCCAGTGACCGTATGATGACTTCCCATATATAAATCTTCACCTACAGACTATTCTGGAACTCCTCGTGACATCCGAGATCTCATCCGGGACTCCGAACAACATTCGGTAATCACATACAAATCTTCCTAATAACCCTAGCGTCATCGAACCTTAAGTGTGTAGACCCTACGGGTCCCGGAACCATGCAAACATGACCGAGACAACTCTCCGGCTAATAACGAACAGCGGGATCTGGATACCCATGTTGGCTCCCACATGTTCCACGATGATCTCATCGGATGAACCATGATGTCGAGGATTCAAGCAATCCCGTATACAATTCTCTTTGTCAATCGGTACGTTACTTGCCCGAGATTAGTCACATTGAGCTCATTACGATGATGTCTTACCGAGTGGGCCCAGAGATACCTCTCCGTCATACGGAGTGACAAATCCCAGTCTCGATTCGTGCCAACCCAACAGACACTTTCAGAGATACCCGTAGTGCACCTTTATAGTCACCAAGTTACGTTGTGACGTTTGGCACACCCAAAGTATTCCTACAATATCCGGGAGTTGCACAATCTCATGGTCTAAGGAAAAGATACTTGGCATTAGAAAAGCTTTAGCAGACGAACTACACGATCTTGCGCTATGCTTAGGATTGGGTCTTGTCCATCACATCATTCTCCTAATGATGTGATCCCGTTATCAATGACATCCAATGTCCATGGTCAGGAAACCGTAACCATCTGTTGATCAACGAGCTAGTCAACTAGAGGCTCACTAGGGACATGTTGTGGTCTATGTATTCACACATGTATTACGATTTCCGGATAACACAATTATAGCATGAACAATAGACAATTATCATGAACAAGGAAATATAATAATAACCATTTTATTATTGCCTCTAGGGCATATTTCCAACAGTCTCCCACTTGCGCTAAAGTCAATAATCTAGTTACATTGTGATGAATCGAACACCCATAGAGTTCTGGTGTTGATCATGTTTTGCTCGAGGAAGAGGTTTAGTCAATGGATCTGTGACATTCAGGTCCGTGTGCACTTTATAAGTATCTATGTCTCCATTTTGAACATTTTCACCAATGGAGTTGAAGCGACGCTTGATATGCCTGGTCTTCCTGTGAAACCTGGGATCCTTGGCAAGGGCAATAGCTCCAGTGTTGTCACAGAAGAGAGTCATCGGGCCCGACGCATTGGGAATAATTCCTAGGTCGGTAATGAACTCCTTCATCCAGATTGCTTCTTGTGCTGCCTCCGAGGCTGCCATGTACTCCGCTTCACATGTAGATCCCGCCACGACGCTTTGCTTGCAACTACACCAGCTGACTGCCCCACCATTCAAAATATACACGTATCCGGTTTGTGACTTGGAGTCATCCAAATCTATGTCGAAGCTAGCATCGACGTAACCCTTTACGATGAGCTCTTCGTCACCTCCATAAACAAGAAACATATCCTTAGTCCTTTTCAGGTACTTCAGGATATTCTTGACCGCTGTCTAGTGTTCCATGCCGGGATTACTTTGGTACCTTCCTACCAAACTCAAGGCAAGGTTTACATCAGGTCTGGTACACAACATGGCATACATAATAGACCCTATGGCCGAGGCATAGGGGATGACACTCATCTTTTCTCTATCTTCTGTCGTGGTCGGGCATTGAGCCGTGCTCAATCTCATACCTTGCAATACAGGCAAGAACCCCTTCTTGGACTGATCCATATTGAACTTTTCAATATCTTGTCAAGGTACTTACTTTGTGAAAGACCAATGAGGCGTCTCGATCTATCTCTATAGATCTTGATGCCTAATATATAAGCAGCTTCTCCAAGGTCCTTCATTGAAAAACACTTGTTCAAGTAGGCCTTTATGCTTTCCAAGAATTCGATATCATTTCTCATCAATAGTATGTCATCCACAAATAATATGAGAAATGCTACAGAGCTCCCACTCACTTTCTTGTAAACACAGGCTTCTCCATAAGTCTGTGTAAACCCAAACGCTTTGATCATCTCATCAAATCGAATGTTCCAACTCCGAGAGGCTTGCACCAGCCCATAGATTGAGCGTTGGAGCTTCCACACCTTGTCAGGATTCTTAGGATTGACAAAACCTTCCAGCTGCGTCATATACAATTCTTCCTTAAGGAAACCATTAAGGAATGCCGTTTTGACGTCCATTTGCCATATCTCATAATCATAGAATGCGGCAATTGCTAACATGATTCAGACGGACTTCAGCTTCGCTACGGGTGAGAAAGTCTCATCGTAGTCAACCCCTTGAACTTGTCGATAACCCTTAGCAACAAGCCGGGCCTTATAGATGGTCACATTACCATCCGCGTCTGTCTTCTTCTTAAAGATCCATTTATTTTCTATGGCTTGCCGATCAACGGGCAAGTTAGTCAAAGTCCATACTTCGTTTTCATACATGGATCCTATCTCGGATTTCATGGCTTCTAGCCATTTGTTGGAATCTGGGCCCGCCATCGCTTCTTCATAGTTCGAAGGTTCACCATTGTCTAACATCATGATTTCCAGGATAGGGTTGCCGTACCACTCTGGTGCGGAACGTGTCCTTGTGGACCTATGAAGTTCAGTAGCAACTTGATCTGAAGTTTCATGATCATCATCATTAAGTTCCTCTCTAGTCGGTGCAGGCACCTCGGGAACATTTTCTTGAGCTGCGCCACTCTCCGGTTCAAGAGGCAATACTTCATCAAGTTCTACTTTCCTCCCACTTACTTCTTTCGAGAGAAACTCTTTCTCTAGAAAGGATCCATTCTTGGCAACAAAGATCTTGCCTTTGGATTTGAGGTAGAAGGTATACCCAATAGTTTCTTTAGGGTATCCTATGAAGACGCATTTTTCCGATTTGGGTTCGAGCTTTTCAGGTTGAAGTTTCTTGACATAAGCATCGCACCCCCAAACTTTCAGAAACGACAGCTTAGGTTTCTTACCAAACCACAATTCATACGGTGTCGTCTTAATGGATTTCGACGGAGCCCTATTTAAAGTGAATGCGGCAGTCTCAATAGCATAACCCCAAAATGACAGCGGTAGATCAGTAAGAGACATCATAGATTGTACCATATCCAATAGAGTGCGATTACGACGTTCGGACACACCATTACGCTGAGGTGTTCCAGGCGGCGTGAGTTGTGAAACAATTCCGTATTTCCTTAAGTGCGTGCCAAATTCGTGACTCAAATATTCTCCCCCACGATCTGATCGTAAGAACTTTATTTTCCTGTCATGTTGATTCTCAACCTCACTCTGAAATTCCTTGAACTTTTCAAAGGTCTCAGACTTGTGTTTCATTAAGTAGACATACCCATATCTACTCAAGTCATCAATGAGGGTGAGAACATAACGATAGCCACCGTGAGCCTCAACACTCATTGGACCGCACACATCAGTATGTATGGTTTCCAATAAGTTGGTTGCTCGCTCCATTGTTCCGGAGAACGGAGTCTTGGTCATTTTGCCCATGAGGCATGGTTCGCACGTGTCAAATGATTCATAATCAAGAGACTCCAAAAGTACATCTGCATGGAGTTTCTTCACGCGTTTGACACCAATGTGACCAAGGCGGCAGTGCCACAAGTATGTGGGACTATCATTATCAACCTTACATCTTTTGGCATTCACACTATGAATATGTGTAACATCACGTTCGAGATTAAATAAGAATAAACCATTGACTAGCGGGGCATGACCATAAAACATGTCTCTCATATAAATAGAACAACCATTATTCTCAGATTTAAATGATTAGCCATCTCGCATTAAACGAGATCCAGATACAATGTTCATGCTCAAAGCTGGTACTAAATAACAATTATTGAGGTTTAAAACTAATCCTGTAGGTAAATGTAGAGGTAGCGTGCCGACGGCGATCACATCGATCTTGGAACCATTCCCGACGCGCATCGTCACCTCGTCCTTCGCCAGTCTCTGTTTATTCCGCAGTTCCTGTTTTGAGTTACAAATATGAGCAACTGCACCGGTATCAAATACCCAGGAGCTACTACGAGTGCTGGTTAGGTACACATCAATAACATGTATATCACATATACCTTTGGCATTGCCGGCCTTCTTATCCGCTAAGTACTTGGGGCAGTTCCGCTTCCAGTGACCGTTTCCCTTGCAATAAAAGCACTCAGTCTTAGGCTTGGGTCCATTCTTTGGCTTCTTCCCGGCAGCTTGCTTACCGGGCACGGCAACTCCCTTGCCGTCCTTCTTGAAATTCTTTTTACCCTTGCCTTTCTTGAACTTAGTGGTTTTATTCACCATCAACACTTGATGTTCCTTTTTGATCTCCACCTCCGCTGATTTCAGCATTGAATATACCTCAGGAATGGTGTTTTCCATCCCCTGCATATTGAAGTCCATCACAAAGCTCTTGTAGCTAGGTGGGAGTGACTAAAGGATTCTGTCAACGACCGCATCATCCGGGAGATTAACTCCCAGCTGAGACAAGCGGTTGTGCAACCCAGACATTTTGAGTATGTGCTCGCTGACGGAACTATTTTCCTCCATCTTACAACTGTAGAACTTGTCGGAGACTTCATATCTCTCGACCCGGGCATGAGCTTGTAAAACCATTTTCAGCTCTTGGAACATCTCATATGCTCCGTGTTGCTCAAAACGCTTTTGGAGCCCCGGTTCTAAGCTGTAAAGCATGCCGCACTGAACCAGGGAGTAATCATCACTACGCGTCTGCCAAGCGTTCATAACGTCTTGTTCTGCTGGGAAAACAGGTGCTTCACCTAGCGGTGCATCAAGGACATATGCTTTCCTGGAAGCTATGAGGATAATCCTCAGGTTACGGACCCAGTCCGTGTAGTTGCTGCCATCGTCTTTCAGCTTGGTTTTCTCTAGGAACACGTTGAAGTTGAGGGAAACATTAGCGTGGGCCATTTGATCTACAAGACATATTGCAAAGAATTTTAGACTATGTTCATGATAATTAAGTTCATCTAATCAAATTATTTAATGAACTCCCACTCAGATAGACATCCCTCTAATCATCTAAGTGATACATGATCCGATTCAACTAGGCCATGTCCGATCATCACGTGAGACGGAGTAGTCATCATCGGTGAACATCTTCATGTTGATCGTATCTTCTATAAGACTCATGTTCGACCTTTCGGTTTTCCGTGTTCCGAGGCCATGTCTGTGCATGCTAGGCTCGTCAAGTCAACCTAAGTGTATTGTGTGTGTAAATCTGGCTTGCACCCGTTGTATGCGAACGTTAGAACCTATCACACCTAATCATCACGTGGTGCTTCAGAACAACAGACCTTAGCAACGGTGCACAGTTAGGGGGAACACTTTCTTGAAATTATTGCGAGGGATCATCTTATTTATGCTACCGTCGTTCTAAGCAAATAAGATGTAAAACATGATAAACATCACATGCAATCAAATAGCGACATGACATGGCCAATATCATTTTTCTCCTTTTGATCTCCATCTTCGGGGCTTCATGAAGTTGTCTCGCCAACTATTACTTCTACTACTATGGCTAACGATTAGCAATAAAGTAAAGTAATTACATGACGTTTATGTTGACACGCAGGTCATAAATAAATTAAGACAACTCCTATGGCTCCTGTCGGTTGTCATACTCATCGACATGCAAGTCGTGATTCCTATTACAAGAACATGATCAATCTCATACATCACATATATCATTCATCACATCCTTTTGGCCATATCACATCACACTGCATATGCTGCAAAAACAAGTTAGATGTCTTCTAATTGTTGTTGCAAGTTTTTACGTGGCTGCTATAGGTTTCTAGCAAGAACGTTTCTTACCTACGCCAAAACCACAACGTGATATGCCAATTTCTATTTACCCTTCATAAGGACCCTTTTCATCGAATCCGATCCGACTAAAGTGGGAGAGACAGACACCCGCTAGCCACCTTATGCAAGTAGTGCATGTTAGTCGGTGGAACCAGTCTCACGTAAGCGTACATGTAAGGTCGGTCCGGGCCGCTTCATCCCACGATGCCGCCGAATCAAGATAAGACTAGTAACAGCAAGTAAATTGACAAAATCGACGCCCACAACAACTTGTGTTCTACTCGTGCATAGAAACTACGCATAGACCTAGCTCATGATGCCACTGTTGGGGATCGTTGCAGAAATTAAAAAAAATTCTACGCATCACCAAGATCAATCTATGGAGTAACTAGCAACGAGAGGGGAGTGCATCTTCATACCCTTGAATATCGCGAGTCGGAAGCGTTGCAAGAACGCGGTTGGAGGATTCGTACACGTAGCGATTCAGATCGTGGCCGAATCTGATCTGAGCACCGAACAACGGTGCCTCTGCGTTCAACACACGTGAAGCCCGGTGACGTCTCCCGCATCTTGATCCAACAAGGAGGAGGGAGAGGTTGAGGAAGAAGGCTCCAATAGCAGCACGACGGCGTGGTGGTGATGGAGGCAGTTCATCAGCAGGGCTTCGCCAAGCTCACGCGGAGGAGGAGAGGTGTTGGGGAGGGGAGGGGTTGCGCCTTGGATGTTGTGTTGCAGCCCTCCCCTCGCCCCTCTATTTATACGGAGAAGGGGGAAGGGGGCGGCCCCTCTAGATGAGATCTAGAGGGGGGCAGCGGCCAAGGGGGAGGGGGCTTGCCCCCCAAGCAAGGGGGGCGCCCCCCTTTAGGGTTCCCCCCAAACCCTAGGCGCATGGGACCTAGGGGGGAATGGCGCCCAGCCCACTAGGGGCTAGTTCCCTTCCACCTACAGCCCATAAGGCCCTCCGGGGCAGGTGGTCCCGGTACAATACCGGTATACCCCCGAATATTTCTGGTGACCGTATGATGACTTCCCATATATAAATCTTCACCTCCCGACTATTCCGGAACTCCTTGTGACGTCCGGGATCTCATCCGGGACTCCGAACAACATTCGGTAATCACATACAAATCTTCCTAATAACCCTAGCATCATCGAACCTTAAGTGTGTAGACCCTACGGGTTCGGGAACCATGCAGACATGACCGAGACAACTCTCCGGCCAATAACCAACAGCGGGATCTGGATACCCATGTTAGCTCCCACATGTTCCACGATGATCTCATCGGATGAACCACGATGTCGAGGATTCAAGCAATCCCGTATACAATTCCCTTTGTCAATCGGTACGTTACTTGCCCGAGATTCGATCGTCGGTATCCCAATACCTCGTTCAATCTCGTTACCAGCAAGTCACTTTACTCGTTGCATAACACATCATCCCGTGACCAACCCTTAGTCACATTGAGCTCATTACCATGATGTCTTACCGAGTGGGCCCAGAGATACCTCTCCGTCATACAGAGTGACAAACCCCAGTCTCGATTCGTGCCAACCCAACAGACACTTTCAGAGATACCCGTAGTGCACCTTTATAGTCACCAAGTTACGTTGTGACGTTTGGCACACCCAAAGTATTCCTACAGTATTCGGGAGTTGCACAATCTCATGGTCTAAGGAAAAGATACTTGACATTAGAAAAGCTTTAGCAGACGAACTACACGATCTTGCGCTATGCTTAGGATTGGGTCTTGTCCATCACATCATTCTCCTAATGATGTGATCCCATTATCAATGACATCCAATGTCCATGGTCAGGAAACCGTAACCATCTGTTGATCAATGAGCTAGTCAACTAGAGGCTCACTAGGGACATGTTGTGGTCTATGTATTCACACATGTATTACGATTTCCGGATAACACAATTATAGCATGAACAATAGACAATTATCATGAACAAGGAAATATAATAATAACCATTTTATTATTGCCTCTAGGGCATATTTCCAACACCCACACCCTATGAACCATCGCCTTCGCCCCGCGACCCCTCCCTCCGTCCTTGTGCCATCGTCCTCGTCCGGGACCTCACCGGACCGCTCCACTTCGCCCCTGATGCCTGCACCCGATCCCACGCCGCCTCGCGCCCCCGACGTCGCCGCCCGTCCCCGGCGTCGTCCCGCCCCGACACGGTCGCTCCCGTCCTCGCCCGGAGCCGTCATCGACCACCACCTCGCGCCCGTCATCCTCCTCCTCCTCGACCGGCCTCCTCGCGCCTCGTCGCCCCTCTCCCCGTCAACGACGGTGAGGCCCGGCCCCGTTCGCCTCTGCCCCTGATACGTCTCCAACGTATCTATAATTTTTGATTGCTCCATGCTATATTATCTACTGTTTTGGACATTATTGGGCTTTATTATCCACTTTTATATTATTTTCGGGACTAACCTATTACCGGAGGCCCAGCCCAGAATTGTTGTTTTTTGCCTATTTTAGGGTTTCGAAGAAAAGGAATATCAAATGGAGTCCAAACGGAATGAAACCTTCGGGAACGTGATTTTCTCAACGAACAAGACCCAGGAGACTTGGACCCTACGTCAGGAAAGAAAAGAGGAGGCCACGAGGTAGGGGGCGTGCCTGCCTACCCCAGGCGTGCCCTCCACCCTCGTGGGCCCCCTATTGCTCCACCGACGTACTCCTTCCTCCTATATATACCTATGTACCCCCCAAACGATCAGATACGGAGCCAAAACCCTAATTCAATCGCCGTAACTTTCTGTATCCACGAGATCCCATCTTGGGGCCTGTTCCGGAGCTCCGCCGGAGGGGGCATCGATCACAGAGGGCTTCTACATCAACACCATAGCCTCTCCGATGAAGTGTGAGTAGTTTACCTCAGACCTACGGGTCCATAGTTATTATCTAGATGGCTTCTTCTCTCTTTTTGGATCTCAATACAATGTTCTCCCCCTCTCTTGTGGAGAACTATTCGATGTAATCTTCTTTTTGCGGTGTGTTTGTTGAGACCGATGAATTGTGGCTTTATGATCAAGTCTATCATGAATAATATTTGAATCTTCTCTGAATTCTTTTATGTATGATTGGTTATCTTTGCAAGTCTCTTCGAATTATCAGTTCGGTTTGGCCTACTAGATTGATCTTTCTTGCAATGGAAGAAGTGCTTAGCTTTGGGTTCAATCTTGCGGTGTCCTTTCCCAGTGACAGTAGGGGCAGCAAGGCACGTATTGTATTGTTTCCATCGAGGATAACCAGATGGGGTTTTCTTCATATTGCATGAGTCTATCCCTCTACATCATGTCATCTTGCTTAAGGCCTTACTCTGTTTTCAACTTAATACTCTAGATGCATGCTGGATAGCGGTCGATGAGTGGAGTAATAGTAGTAGATGCAGGCAGGAGTCGGTCTACTTGTCTCGGACGTGATGCCTATATACATGATCATACTTAGATATTCTCATAACTATGCTCAATTCTGTCAATTGCTCAACAGTAATTTGTTCACCCACCGTAGAATACTTATGCTCTCGAGAGAAGCCACTAGTGAAACCTATGGCCTCGGGTCTATCTTTATCATATTGATCTCCTACTACTTAGTTATTTCCTTTGCTATTTACTTTGCCTTTATTTTACTTTGCATCTTTATCAAAAAAATACCAAAAATATTATCTTATCATATCTATCAGATCTCACTCTCATAAGTGGCCTTATAGGGATTGACAACCCCTATTTGCGTTCGTTGCGAGGATTTATTTGTTTTGCGCAGGTACGAGGGACTCGCGCATAACCTCCTACTGGATTGATACCTTGGTTCTCAAAAACTGAGGGAAATACTTACGCTACTTTGCTGCATCATCCCTTCCTCTTCGGGGAAAACCAACGCAGTACTCAAGAGGTAGCAAGAAGGATTTCTGGCGCCGTTGCCGGGGAGGTCTACGCAAAAGTCAACATACCAAGTACCCATCACATACCCTTATCTCCCGCATTACATTATTTGCCCCTTGCCTCTCGTTTTCCTCTCCCCCACTTCACCCTTGCCGTTTTATTCACCCTCTCTCTCTATCCTCCCTCTATTTCTCTATTTGCCTCTTTTTGCCCGCTTGCTTTTTGTTTGCTTGTGTGTTAGTTTGCTTGCTTGTCATGATGGCTCAAGATAATACTAAATTGTGTGACTTCACCAATACCAACAACAATGATTTTATTAGCACTCCGATTGCTCCTCTTACTGATGCTGAATCTTGTGAAATTAATACTGCTTTGCTGAATCTTGTCATGAAAGATCCGTTTTCCGGCCTTCCTAGTGAAGATGCCGCTACCCATCTAAATAGCTTCGTTGATTTGTGTGACATGCAAAATAAGAAAGGTGTGGATAATGATATTATTAAATTGAAGCTATTTCCTTTTTCACTTAGGGATCGTGCTAAAGCTTGATTTTCGTCTTTGCCTAAAAATAGTATTGATTCATGGAACAAGTGCAAAGATGCTTTTATCTCTAAGTATTTTCCTCCCACTAAGATCATCTCTCTTAGAAACGATATTATGAATTTTAAGCAACTTGATCATGAACATGTTGCACAAGCTTGGGAGAGAATGAAATTAATGATACGTAATTGCCCTACTCATGGTTTAAATTTGTGGATGATTATACAAAAAATTTATGCCGGATTGAATTTTGGTTCTAGAAATATTTTAGATTCGGCCGTGGGAGGCACTTTTATGGAAATCACTTTAGGAGAAGCTACTAAACTCTTAGATAATATTATGGTTAATTATTCTCAATGGCATACTGAAAGATCTACTAATAAAAAGGTGCATGCGATAGAAGAAATTAATGTTTTGAGTGGAAAGATGGATGAACTTATGAAATTATTTGCTAATAAGAGTGTTTCTTCTGATTCTAATGATATGCCCTTGTCTACTTTGATTGAGAATAATAATGAATCTATGGATGTGAATTCTGTTGGTAGGAACAATTTTGGTAACAACGCGTATAGAGGAAATTTCAACCCTAGGCCTTATCCCAGTAATCCCTCTAATAATTATGGTAATTCCTACAACAATTCTTATGGAAATTATAATAAGATGCCCCCTGATTTTTAATCTAATATAAAAGAATTTATTACTTCGCACGAGAATTTTAATGCTATGATTGAAGAAAAATTGCTTAAGATTGATGATTTGGCTAGGAACGTTGATAGAATTTCTCTTGATGTTGATTCTTTGAAACTTAGATCTATTCCACCTAAGCATGATATCAATTAGTCTCTCAAAGCCATGAGAATTTCCATTGATGAGTGCAAAGAAAGAACCGCTAGGATGCGTGCTAAGAAAGATGCCTTTATAAGAGCGTGTTCTTCTAGTTCCTATGAAAATAAAGATGAAGATCTAAAAGTTATTGATGTGTCCCCTATTAAATCTTTGTTTTGAAATATGAATCTTGATAATGATGGGACTGAATATGATCCACCTTTACCTAGAAGGCGTTCCAAGAATTCGGAATTTGTTGATCTTGATGCTAAATTTGATAAAAGTGGGATTGAAGAAATTAAAACCCTAGATGTTGCTAAACCCACTATTATGGATTTCAAGGAATTTAACTATGAAAATTGCTCTTTGATTGATTGTATTTCCTTGTTGCAATCCATGCTAAATTCTCCTCATGCTTATAGTCAAAATAAAGCATTTACTGAACATATCGTTGATGCCTTGATGCAATCTTATGAAGAAAAACTTGAATTGGAAGTTTCTATCCCTAGAAAACTTTATGATGAGTGGGAACCAACTATTAAAATTAAATTTAAAGATCATGAATGCTATGCTTTATGTGATTTGTGTGCTAGTGTTTCCACGATTCCAAAGACTTTGTGTGATTTGTTAGGTTTCCGTGATTTTGATGATTGCTCTCTAGACTTGCACCTTGCGGATTCCACTATTAAGAAACCTATGGGAAGAATTAATGATGTTCTTATTGTTGCAAATAGGAATTATGTGCCCGTAGATTTTATTGTTCTTGACATAGATTGCAATCCTTCATGTCCTATTATTTTTGGTAGACCTTTCCTTAGAACGATTGGTGCAATTATTGATATGAAGGAAGGAAATATTAGATTCTAATTTCCATTAAAGAAAGGCATGGAACACTTTCCTAGAAAGAAAATTAAATTACCTTATGAATCTATTATGAGAACCACTTATAGATTGCCTACCAAATATGGCAATACCTAGATCTATCCTTGCTTGGTATGCCTAGCTAGGGGCGTTAAACGATAGCGCTTGTTGGGAGGCAACCCAATTTTATTTTTATTCCTTGCTTTTTGTTACTGTTTAGTAATAAATAATTTATCTAGTCTGTGTTTTGGTTGTGTTTTTTGTGTTTAATTAGTGTTTGTGCCAAGTAGAACCGTTGGGAAGACTTGGGGAAAGTCTTGTTACACTTGCTGTAAAAAAACAGAAACTTTAATGCTCACGAGAACTGCTGCCATTTTTATTTGGAAAGTGATATTTAGTTAATTATTTTTTCATATGATTAATAGATAAATTCCTCACGTCCAGAAATTTATTTTAGAATTTTTGGGGTTCCATATCTTGCGCTAGCTACAGATTACTACAGACTGTTCTGTTTTTGACAGATTCTGTTCTTCGTGTGTTGTTTGCTTATTTTGATGAATCTATGGCTAGTAAAATAGTTTATAAACCATAGAGAAGTTGGAATACAGTAGGTTTAACACCAATATAAATAAAGAATGAGTTCATTACAGTACCTTTAAGTGGTCTTTTGTTTTCTTTCGCTAACGGAGCTCACGAGATTTTCTACTTTAAGTTTTGTGTTGTGAAGTTTTCAAGTTTTGGGTAAAGATTTGATGGATTACGGAACAAGGAGTGGCAAGAGCCTAAGCTTGGGGATGCCCATGGCACCCCCAAGATAATATAAGGACATCTAAAAGCCAAAGCTTGGGGATGCCCCAGAAGGCATCCCCTCTTTCGTCTACCTCTAATCGGTAACTTTACTTGGAGCTATATTTTTATTCGCCACATGATATGTGTTTTGCTTGGAGCGTCTTGTATGATTTGAGTCTTTACTTTTTAGTTTACCACAATCATCCTTGTTGTACACACCTTTTGAGAGAGCCATACATGATTTGGATTTTGTTAGAATACTCTATGTGCTTCGCTTATATCTTTTGAGTTATATAGTTTTGCTCTAGTACTTCACTTATATCTTTTAGAGCACGGTGGTGGATTTGTTTTATAGAAACTATTTATCTCTCATGCTTCACTTAGATTATTTTGAGAGTCTTAATATCATGGTAATTTGCTTAAAATCCTAATATTCTAGGTATTCAAAGTTAGTAAATTTTTCTTAAGAGTGTTTTGAATACTAAGAGAAGTTTGATGCTTGATAATTGTTTTGAGATATGGAGATGGTGATATTAAAGTCATGCTAGTTGAGTAGTTGTGAATTTGAGAAATACTTGTGTTGAATCTTGTGATTCCCGTAGCATGCACGTATGGTGAACCGTTATGTGATGAAGTCGGAGCATGATTTATTTTTTGATTGCCTTCCTTATGAGTGGCGGTCGGGGACGAGCGATGGTCTTTTCCTACCAATCTATCCCCCTACGAGCATGCGCGTAATACTTTGCTTTGATAACTTGTAGATTTTTGCAATAAGTATATGAGTTCTTTATGACTAATGTTGAGTCCATGGATTATACGCACTCTCACCCTTCCACCTTTGCCAACCTCTCTAATACCGCGCACCTTTCGCCGGTATCATACATCCACCATATACCTTCCTCAAAACAGCCACCATACCTACCTATTATGGCATCTCCATAGCCATTCCGAGATATATTGCCATGCAACTTTCCACCGTTCCGTTTATTATGACACACTACATCATTGTCATATTGCTTAGCATGATCATGTAGTTGACATCGTATTTGTGGCAAAGCCACCATTCATAATTCTTTCATACGTGTCACTCTTGATTCATTGCATATCCCGGTACACCGTCGGAGGCATTCATATCGAGTCATATTTTTTTTCTAAGTATCGAGTTGTAATTGTTGAGTTGTAAGAAAAATAAAAGTGTGATGATCATCATATTAGAGCATTGTCCCAGTGAGGAAAGGATGATGGAGACTATGATTCCCCCACAAGTCGGGATGAGACTCCGGACGAAAAATAAAAAAGAAAGAAAGAAAAGAGGCCATAAAAAAAGAGAAAAGGCCCAAATAAAAAAAAGAAAGAAAAAAATGAGAGAAAAAGAGAGAAGGGACATTATTACTATCCTTTTACCACACTTGTGCTTCAAAGTAGCACCATGATCTTCATAGTAGAGAGTCTCTCATGTTATCACTTTCATATACTAGTGGGAATCTTTCATTATAGAACTTGGCTTGTATATTCCAATGATGGGCTTCCTCAAAATGCCCTAGGTCTTCATGAGCAAGCAAGTTGGATGCACACCCACTTAGTTTCTTTTTGAGCTTTCATATACTTATAGCTCTAGTGCATCCGTTGCATGGCAATCCCTACTCACTCACATTGATATCTATTGATGGGCATCTCCATAGCTCGTTGATACGCCTAGTTGATGTGAGACTATCTTCTTCCTTTTTGTCTTCTCCACAACTACCACTCCATTCCACCTATAGTGCTATATCCATGTCTCACGCTCATGTATTGCGTGAAGATTGAAAAAGTTTTGAGAATGTCAAAAGTATGAAACAATTACTTGGCTTGTCATCGGGGTTGTGCATGATTTAAATATTTTGTGTGGTGAAGATAGAACATAGCCAGACTATATGATTTTGTAGGGATAACTTTCTTTCGCCATGTTATTTTGAGAAGACATAGTTACTTTGTTAGTATGCTTGAAGTATTATTGTTTTTATGTCAATATGAACTTTTGTCTTGAATCTTTCGGATCTGAATATTCATACCACAATTAAGAAGAATTACATTAAAATTATTCCAAGTAGCACTCCGCATCAAAAATTCTGTTTTTATCATTTACCTACTCAAGGACGAGCAGGAATTAAGCCCGGGGATGCTTGATACGTCTCCAACGTATCTATAATTTTTGATTGCTCCATGCTATATTATCTACTATTTTGGACATTATTGGGCTTTATTATCCACTTTTATATTATTTTTGGGACTAACCTATTAACCGGAGGCCCAGCCCAGAATTGCTATTTTTTTGCCTGTTTTAGGGTTTCGAAGAAAAGGAATATCAACGAAGTCCAAACGGAATGAAACCTTCGGGAACGTGATTTTCTCAACGAACAAGACCCGGGAGACTTGGACCCTACGTCAAGAAAGAAAAGAGGAGGCCACGAGGTAGGGGAACGTGCTGCCTACCCCAGGCGCGCCCTCCACCCTCGTGGGCCCCCTGTTGCTCCACCGACGTGTTGGGGAACGTAGTAATTTCAAAAAAATTCCTACGCACACGCAAGATCATGGTGATTCATAGCAACGAGAGGGGAGAGTGTTGTCTACGTACCCTCGTAGACCATTCGTGGAAGCGTTATATCAACGCGGTTGATGTAGTCATATGTCTTCACGATCCGACCGATCTAAGCACCGAAAGCACGGCACCTCCGAGTTCTGCACACGTTCGGCTCGGTGACGTCCTCGCCTTCTCGATCCAGCAAGAGGGGCGAAGTAGTAGATGAGTTCCGGCAGCACGACGGCGTGGTGACGGTGTTGGTGAAGAACAATCTCCGCAGGGCTTCGCCTAAGCACTACGAAAACTATGACGGAGGATAAACTAGAAGGGACGGGGTTGCCGGCACACGGCTTGGTGTTTCTTGATGTGTCTTTGGTGCTAGCCCTGCCCCTCTATTTATATGTTGAGCCTTGGGGTCGAAACTTGGAGTAAAAGCCTCCACAAAGTCGGTTTCACCCGAAAGGCAAGAGTCCTTCTCGGACTCTAGGGCCAGACGCCAGGGTTCCCGGCGTCTGGACCCAGACGCCAGGGACCCTGGCGTCTGGCCCCTGGACTCTGCAAAACTTCCTTTTGTGCTTTCCAAAAACCTTGTGGGCTTTCCCCTTTGGCCCAAATAAAGTGTTCTCGTACCCAAACATTTCGGGAAACATCTAGAACTCCTTCCGGTGAATTCCGGAACCCTTCCGGTGACCAAACACTATTATCTTATATATCAAACTTTATCTCCAGACCATTCCGGAGTTCCTCGTCATGTCCGTGTTCTCATCCCGGACTCCGAACAACATTCGGTCACCAACATACATAACTCACATAGTACTATATCGTCAACGAACGTTAAGCGTGCGGACCCTACGGGTTCGAGAACTATGTAGACATGACCGAGACACCTCTCTGGTCAATAAGCAATAGCGGGACCTGGATGCCCATATTGGCTCCTACATATTCTACGAAGATCTTTATCGGTCAGACCGCATAACAACATACGTTGTTCCCTTTGTCATCGGTATGTTACTTGCCCGAGATTCGATCGTCGGTATTTCAATACCTAGTTCAATCTCGTTACCGGTAAGTCTCTTTGCTCATTCCGTAATACATCATCCCGCAACTAACTCATTAGTTTCAACGCTTGCAAGGCTTATAGTGATGTGCATTATCGAGTGGGCCCAGAGATACCTCTCCGACAATCGGAGTGACAAATCCTAATCTCGAAATACGCCAACCCAACAAGTACCTTTGGAGACACCTATAGAGCACCTTTATAATCACCCAGTTAGGTTGTGACATTTGGTGGCACACAAAGTGTTCCTCCAGTAAACAGGAGTTGCATAATCTCATAGTCATAGGAATATGTATAAGTCATGAAGAAAGCAATAGCAACAAACTAAACGATCAAGTGCTAAGCTAACAGAATGGGTCAAGTCAATCACATCATTCTCCTAATGATGTGATCCCATTAATCAAATGACAACTCATGTCTATGGTTAGGAAACTTAACCATCTTTGATCAACGAGCTAGTCAAGTAGAGGCATACTAGTGACACTCTGTTTGTCTATGTATTCACACATGTATTATGTTTCCGGTTAATACAATTATAGCATGAATAATAAACATTTATCATGATATAAGGAAATAAATAATAACTTTATTATTGCCTCTAGGGCATATTTCCTTCAGTCTCCCACTTGCACTAGAGTCAATAATCTAGTTCACATCGCCATGTGATTTAACATCAATAGTTCACATCACCATGTGATTAACACCCATAGTTCACATCGTCATGTGACCAACACCCAAAGGGTTTACTAGATTCAATAATCTAGTTCACATCGCTATGTGATTAACGCCTAAAGAGTACTAAGGTGTGAACATGTTTTGCTTGTGAGAGAAATTTAGTCAACGGGTCTTCCACATTCAGATCCGTAAGTATTTTTGCAAATTTCTATGACAACAATGCTTTGCACTAAGCTACTCTAGCTAATTGCTCCCACTTTCAATATGTATCCAGATTGAGACTTTGAGTCATCTGGATCAGTGTCAAAACTTGCATCGACGTAACCCTTTACGACGAACCTTTTGTCACCTCCATAATCGAGAAACATATCCTTATTCCACTAAGGATAATTTTGACCAATGTCCAGTGGTCTACCCCTAGATCACTATTGTACTCCCTTGCCAAACTCAGGGCAGGGTATACAATAGGTCTGGTACACAGCATGGCATACTTTATAGAACCTATGGCTGAGGCATAGGGAATGACTTTCATTCTCTCTCTATCTTCTGCCGTGGTCGGGTTTTGATTCTTACTCAACTTCACACCTTTGTAACACAGGCAAGAACTCCTTCTTTGACTGATCCATTTTGAACTACTTCAAAATCTTGTCAAGGTATGTACTCATTGAAAAAACTTATCAAGCGTCTTGATCTATCTCTATAGATCTTGGTGCTCAATATGTAAGCAGCTTCACCGAGGTCTTTCTTTGAAAAGCTCCTTTCAAATATTCCTTTATGCTTTGCAGAATAATTCTACATTATCTCTTATCAACAATATGTCATTCACATATACTTATCAGAAATGTTGTAGTGCTCCCACTCACTTTGTTGTAAATACAGGCTTCACCGCAAGTCTGTATAAAACTATATGCTTTGATCAACTTATCAAAGCGTATATTCCAACTCCGAGATGCTTGCACCAGTCCATAGATGGATCGCTGGAGCTTGCATATTTTGTTAGCACCTTTAGGATTGAAAAAACCTTCTGGTTGCATCATATACAACTCTTCTTTAATAAATCCATTAAGGAATGCATTTTTGTTTATCCATTTGCCAGATTTCATAAAATGCGGCAATTGCTAACATGATTCGGACAGACTTAAGCATAGATACGAGTGAGAAACTCTCATCATAGTCAACACCTTGAACTTGTCGAAAACCTTTTTGCGACAATTCTAGCTTTGTAGATAGTAACACTACTATCAGCGTCCGTCTTCCTCTTGAAGATCCATTTAATCTTAATGGCTCGCCGATCAATGGGCAAGTCAATCAAAGTCCATACTTTGTTCTCATACATGGATCTCATCTCAGATTTCATGGCCTCAAGCCATTTCGCGGAATCTGGGCTCTTCATCGCTTCCTCATAGTTTGTAGGCTCGTCATGGTCAAGTAACATGACCTCCAGAACAGGATTACCGTACCACTTGGGTGCGGATCTCACTCATGTTTACCTACGAGGTTTGGTAGTAACTCGATCTGAAGTTACATGATCATCATCATTAGCTTCCTCACTAATTGGTGTAGTAGTCACATGAACAGATTTCTGTGATGAACTACTTTCCAATAAGGGAGCAAGTACAGTTACCTCATCAAGTTCTACTTTCCTCCCACTCACTTCTTTTGAGAGAAACTCCTTCTCTAGAAAGGATCCATTCTCAGCAATGAATGTCTTGCCTTCGGATCTGTGATAGAAGGTGTACCCAACAGTTTCTTTTGGGTATCCTATGAAGATTTACTTCTCCGATTTGGGTTCGAGCTTATCATGTTGAAACTTTTTCACATAAGCATCGCCGTCCCAAACTTAAAGAAATGACAACTTAGGTTTCTCGCCAAACCACAGTTCATATGGCGTCGTCTCAATGGATTTAGATGGTGCCCTATTTAACGTGAATGTAGCTGTCTCTAATGCATAACCCCAAAACGATAGTGGTAAATCGGTAAGAGACATCATAGATCGCACCATATCTAATAAAGCAGGGTCACGACGTTCGGACACACCATTACACTGTGGTGTTCTAGGTGGCGTGAGTAGTGAAACTATTTCACATTGTTTTAACTGAAGGCCAAACTCGTAACTCAAATATTTTACTTCTGCGATCATATCGTAGAAACTTTTATTTTTGTTACGACGATTCTCCACTTCACTCTGAAATTCTTTGAACTTTTCAAATATTTCAGACTTGTGTTTCATCAAGTAGATATACTCATATCTTCTCAAATCATCTATGAAGATCAGAAAATAATGATACCTGCCGCGAGTCTCAATATTCATCGGACCACATACATCAGTATGTATGATTTCCAACAAATCTGTTGCTCGCTCCATTGTTCCGGAGAACGGAGTCTTAGTCATCTTGCCCATGAGGCATGGTTCACAAGCATCAACTGATTCATAATCAAGTGATTCCAAAAGCCCATCAGCATGGATTTTCTTCATGCGCTTTACACCAATATGACCAAAACGGCAGTGCCACAAATAAGTTGCACTATCATTATTAACTTTGCATCTTTTGGCTTCAATATTATGAAAATGTGTATCACTACGATCGAGATCCAATGAACCATTTTCATTGGGTGTGTAACCATATAAGGTTTTATTCATGTAAACAGAACAACAATTTATTCTCTTACTTAAATGAATAACCGTATTGCAATAAACATGATCAAATCATATTCATGCTCAACGCAAACACCAAATAACACTTATTTAGGTTCAACACTAATCCCGAAAGTATAGGGAGTGTGCGATGATGATCATATCGATCTTGGAACCACTTCCAACACACATCGTCACTTCACCCTTAACTAGTCTCTGTTCATTCTGCAACTCCCGTTTCGAGTTACTATTCTTAGCAACTGAACCAGTATCAAATACCGAGGGGTTTCTACAAACACTAGTAAAATACACATCAATAACATGTATATCAAATATGGCTTTGTTCACTTTGCCATCCTTCTTATCCGCCAAATACGTGGGGCAGTTCCGCTTCTAGTGACCAGTCCCTTTGCAGTAGAAGCACTCAGTCTCAGGCTTAGGTCCAGACTTGGGCTTCTTCACTTGAGCAGCAACTTGCTTGTCGTTCTTCTTGAAGTTCCCTTTCTTCCCTTTGCCCTTTTTTGAAACTAGTGGTCTTTGTCAACCATCAACAATTGATGCTTTTCTTGATTTCTACCTTCGTCGGTTTCAGCATCACGAAGAGCTTGGGAATTACTTTTGTCATCCCTTGCATATTATAGTTCATCACTAAGTTCTAGTAACTCAGTGATAGTGACTAGAGAACTTTGTCAATTACTCTCTTATTTGGAAGATTAACTCTCACTTGATTCAAGCAATTGTAGTACTCAGACAATCTGAGCACATGCTCACTGGTTGAGCTATTCTCCTCCATCTTGTAGGCAAAGTACTGTCAGAGGTCTCATACCTCTCGACACGGGCATGAGTATGAAATACCAATTTCAACTCTTGGAACATCTTATATCCTCCATGGCATTCAAAACGTCTTTGAAGTCCCGATTTTCAGCCGTTAAGCATGGTGCACTAAACTATCAAGTAGTCATCATATTGAGCTAGCCAAACGTTCATAACGTCTGCATCTGCTCCTGCAATAGGTCTGTCACCTAGCGGTGCATCAAGGACATAATTCTTCTGTGCAGCAATGAGGATAACCTCAGATCACGGATCCAATCCGCATCATTGCTACTAACATTTTTCAACATAGTTTTTCTCTAGGAACACAATAAACGGGGAGCAACATCGCGAGCTATTGATCTACAACATATATATGCTAATACTGCCAGGACTAAGTTCATGATAAATTAAAGTTCAATTAATCATATTACTTAAGAACTCCCACTTAGATAGACATCCCTCTAATCATCTAAGTGATCACGTGATCCAAATCAACTAAACCATAACCGATCATCACGTGAAATGGAGTAGTTTTCAATGGTGAACATCACTATGTTGATCATATCTACTATATGATTCACGCTCGACCTTTCGGTCTCAGTGTTCCGAGGCCATATCTGCATATGCTAGGCTCGTCAAGTTTAACCTAAGTATTCTGCGTGTGCAAAACTGTTTTGCACCCGTTGTAGATGGACGTAGAGCTTATCACACCCGATCATCACGTGGTGTCTGGGCACGACGAACTTTGGCAACGGTGCATACTCAGGGAGAACACTTTTTATCTTGAAATTTAGTGAGAGATCATCTTATAAAGCTACCGTCGAACTAAGCAAAATAAGATGCATAAAAGATAAACATCACATGCAATCAAAATATGTGACATGATATGGCCATCATCATCTTGTGCCTTTGATCTCCATCTCCAAAGCATCTTCATGATTTCCATCGTCACCGGCATGACACCATGATCTCCATCATCTTGATCTATATCAATGCGTCGTCACACGGTCGTCTCGCCAACTATTGCTCTTGCAACTATTGCTATCGCATAGCGATAAAGTAAAGTAATTATTTGGGGCTTGCATCTTATGCAATAAAGAGATAACCATAAGGCTTTTGCCAGTTGCCGATAACTTCAACAAAACATGATCATCTCATACAACAACTTATATCTCATCATGTCTTGACCATATCACATCACAACATGCCCTGCAAAAACAAGTTAGACGTCCTCTACTTTGTTGTTGCAAGTTTTACGTGGCTACTACGGGCTGAGCAAGAACCATTCTTACCTACGCATCAAAACCACAACGATAGTTTGTCAAGTTGGTGCTGTTTTAACCTTCGCAAGGACCGGGCGTAGCCACACTTGATTCAACTAAAGTTGGAGAAACTGACACCCGCCAGCCACCTGTGTGCAAAGCACGTCGGTAGAACCAGTCTCGCGTAAGCGTACGCGTAATGTCGGTCCGAGCCGCTTCATCCAACAATACCGCCGAACCAAAGTATGACATGCTGGTAAGCAGTATGACTTATATCGCCCACAACTCACTTGTGTTCTACTCGTACATCAACGCATAAAACCTGGCTCCGATGGGGAACGTAGTAATTTCAAAAAAATTCCTATGCACACGCAAGATCATGGTGATGCATAGCAACGAGAGGGGAGAGTGTTGTCTATGTACCCTCGTAGACCGTTCGCGGAAGCGTTATATCAACGCGGTTGATGTAGTCGTATGTCTTCACGATCCGACCGATCTAAGCACCGAAAGCACGGCACCTCTGAGTTCTGCACACGTTCGGCTCGGTGACGTCCTCGCCTTCTCGATCCAGCAAGAGGGGTGAAGTAGTAGATGAGTTCTGGCAGCATGACAGCGTGGTGACGGTGTTGGTGAAGAACAATCTCCGCAGGGCTTCGCCTAAGCACTACGAAAACTATGACGGGGGATAAACTAGAGAGGACGGGGTTGCCGGCACACGGCTTGGTGTTTCTTGATGTGTCTTTGGTGCTAGCCCTGCCCCTCTATTTATATGTTGAGCCCTGGGGTCGAAACTTGGAGTAAAAGCCTCCACAAAGTCGGTTTCACCCGAAAGGCAAGAGTCCTTCTCGGACTCCAGGGCCAGACGCCAGGGTTCCTGGCGTCTGGACCCAGACGCCAGGGACCCTGGCGTCTGGCCCCTGGACTCCGCAAAACTTCCTTTTGCGCTTTCCAAAAACCTTGTGGGCTTTCCCCTTTGGCCCAAATAAAGTGTTCTCGTACCCAAACATTTCGGGAAACATCTAGAACTCCTTCCGGTGAATTCCGGAACCCTTTCGGTGACCAAACACTATTATCTTATATATCAAACTTTATCTCCGGACCATTCCGGAGTTCCTCGTCATGTCCGTGATCTCATCCCGGACTCCGAACAACATTTGGTCACCAACATACATAACTCACATAGTACTATATCGTCAACGAACGTTAAGCGTGCGGACCCTACGGGTTCGAGAACTATGTAGACATGACCGAGACACCTCTCTGGTCAATAACCAATAGCGGGACCTGGATGCCCATATTGGCTCCTACATATTCTACGAAGATCTTTATTGGTCAGACCGCATAACAACATAGTTTGTTCCCTTTGTCATCGGTATGTTACTTGCCCGAGATTCGATCGTCGGTATTTCAATACCTAGTTCAATCTCGTTACCGGCAAGTCTCTTTACTCGTTCCGTAATACATCATCCCGCAACTAACTCATTAGTTGCAATGCTTGCAAGGCTTATAGTGATGTGCATTACCGAGTGCGCCCAGAGATACCTCTCTGACAATCGGAGTGACAAATCCTAATCTCGAAATACGCCAACCCAACAAGTACCTTTGGAGACACCTGTAGAGCACTTTATAATCACCCAGTTACGTTGTGACGTTTGGTGGCACACAAAGTGTTCCTCCGGTAAACGGGAGTTGCATAATCTCATAGTCATAGGAACATGTATAAGTCATGAAGAAAGCAATAGCAACAAACTAAACGATCAAGTGCTAAGCTAACGGAATGGGTCAAGTCAATCACATCATTCTCCTAATGATGTGACCCCGTTAATCAAATGACAACTCATGTCTATGGTTAGGAAACTTAACCATCTTTGATCAACGAGCTAGTCAAGTAGAGGCATACTAGTGACACTCTGTTTGTCTATGTATTCACACATGTATTATGTTTCCGGTTAATACAATTCTAGCATGAATAATAAACATTTATCATGATATAAGGAAATAAATAATAACTTTATTATTGCCTCTAGGGCATATTTCCTTCACGACGTACTCCTTCCTCCTATATATACCTACGTACCCCCAAACGATCAGATACGGAGCCAAAACCCTAATTCCACCGCCGTAACTTTCTGTATCCACGAGATCCCATCTTGGGGCCTGTTCCGGAGCTCCGCTGGAGGGGGCATCGATCACGGAAGGCTTCTACATCAACACCATAGCCTCTCCGATGAAGTGTGAGTAGTTTACCTCAAACCTACGGGTCCATAGTTATTAGCTAGATGGCTTCTTCTCTCTTTTTGGATCTCAATACAATGTTCTCCCCCTCTCTTGTGGAGAAATATTCGATGTAATCTTCTTTTTGTGGTGTGTTTGTTGAGACCGATGAATTGTGGGTTTATGATCAAGTCTATCTATGAATAATATTTGAATCTTCTCTGAATTCTTTTATGTATGATTGGTTATCTTTGCAAGTCTCTTTGAATTATCGGTTTGGTTTGGCCTACTAGATTGATCTTTCTTGCAATGGGAGAAGTGCTTGGGTTTGTGTTCAATCTTGCGGTGTCCTTTCCCAGTGACAGTAGGGGCAGCAAGGCACGTATTGTATTGTTTCCATCGAGGATAACCAGATGGGGTTTTCTTCATATTGCATGATTCTATCCCTCTACATCATGTCATCTTGCTTAAGGCGTTACTCTGTTTTTAACTTAATACTCTAGATGCATGCTGGATAGCGGTCGACGAGTGGAGTAATAGTAGTAGATGCAGGCAGGAGTTGGTCTACTTGTCTCGGACGTGATGCCTATATACATGATCATACCTAGATATTCTCATAACTATGCTCAATTCTGTCAATTGCTCAACAGTAATTTGTTCACCCACCGTAGAATACTTATGCTCTCGAGAGAAGCCACTAGTGAAACCTATGGACCCCGGGTCTATCTTTATCATATTGATCTCCTACTACTTAGTTATTTCCTTTGCTATTTACTTTGCCTTTATTTTACTTTGCATCTTTATCATAAAAATATCAAAAATATTATCTTATCATATCTATCATATCTCACTCTCGTAAGTGGCCTTATAGGGATTGACAACCCCTATTTGTGTTGGTTGCGAGGATTTATTTGTTTTGTGCAGGTAAGAGGGACTCGCGCATAACCTCCTACTGGATTGATACCTTGGTTCTCAAAAACTGAGGGAAATACTTACGCTACTTTGCTGCATCATCCCTTTCTCTTCGGGGAAAACCTACGCAGTGCTCAAGAGGTAGCAGCCCCCTCTCTGCCCTCGCACACGCGACCGCTGCACGCTGCGCACCGCCACCCTCGCGTCCTGGTCGTGCCCAGGACCACCACGGCTGCGTCGTCGCCCGCCTGCGCCTCACTGCTGTCGAACCCGCATCGCCCCGCCGCCCGACGTCGTCGCCGGCGCCCATTCCGGCCTCTTACAGCCACCATGGACCGCACCACCGGACGCGGCCTCGCGTGCACGTTCAATGGAGCCAAAGAACGCCCGTTTTGGTGCACTGTACGAGAAACCCGAGCTCGCCGGAGTTGTCGCCGTCGTTCGGACTCGCCGGAGAGCTCCCGTGGTCGGCGTCCTACGTGGCTACCACCTGGCGCTGCGGGCCCCGTCTTTGTGCCACTGCCACTGGGACCCAATGGGCCCAGTTGACCCGGTCAACCACTGATGTGGCATGCCCGTGTCGCTGACATGCGGGCCCCGCCGTTTAAAATGTTATAAAAATAAATAAAATTGTTAATTAGAAAGTTAATTAAACTGTTAGTTAAAATGATTAATTAGTTAGACACTAACAGTGGGTCCCACTAGATAATTAGATTATTTAGTTAACCTAATCTTCTGTTAATTAGTCCAGCCTATGACAGGTGGGTCCCACCTACCAGGGTTGACCGGTCAACAGGACAGTTGATCTGCTGATGTCATGGTGATGTCATAATGACATCATCAGTCACTATTCTGGATAATGTTGAATTAAAATATTTAAATAAATGCTAAAAATGATTTAAATCTTTTAAAATTAATATAAAATAAACCGTAGCTCGGAGGGAAAAACTTTGTACATGAAAGTTGCTTAGAACGACGAGACAAATCCTAATACGCAGCCCGTTCATCTGCCATGCATCCCTAGCATAGCGAACATGCAACTTTCCCCCTCCGGTCCGGCTGTCTGAAAACGTGAAACACCGGGAATACTTTCTCAGATGTTTCTCCCCTTCGCCGCTAGCACCTAGTACTGCGTTAGGTCACTCTAGCACCGCGTATTGTCATGCTATACTTTGTGATGCTTTGATTGCACCGTTATTTATTGTGTTCCCCCTCCGTTACTTCTTTCCGGTAGACCCGAGACCGCAGTTGAACCAGTGATCGACTACTTCACCTTCGAGGGTCCGTTTCTGTGTGCAGAGCAACCAGGCAAGCCCCCCCTTGATCACCAGATATCGCCTATTTTTCTCTCTACTGCTTGCATTAGAGTAGTGTAGCATGTCACTGCTTTCTGTTAATCCTATCCTGATGCATAGCCTGTCATTATTGCTCCAGTTATTGATACCTTACCTGCAATCCTAAATGCTTAGTATAGGATGCTAGTTTATCATCAGAGGTCCTACATTCTTGTCCGTCTGCCATCTATACTATCGGGCCATGATCACTCGGGAGGTGATCACGGGTGTATACTTATATACATATTATATGATACCTGTAATGACTAAAGTCGGGTCGGCTCGTAGAGTACCCGCAAGTGATTCATGGATTGGGTCCGAAAGGATGTTTGTCCCGACGGCCCTCTGAGTGGATCTTTGTGACGGAGCTACAGGGTAGGTTGAGACCACCTAGGAGAGAGGTGGGCCTGGCCCTGGTCGGCGTCCGCGGTTATTTCAGAATAACACGCTTAACGAGATCTGAGTATTTGATCTGAGTCTGGCCACTGTCCTATACGCACTAACCAACTACGCGGGAACAGTTATGGGCACTCGACGTCGTGGTATCAGCCGAAGCCTTCTTGACGTCAGCGACTGAGCGGCGCGCGCCGGGTTGGACTGGAACGCCTGCTCTTGTATAAGGGAGGCTAGGTCTGCTCGTCGGCCGCGTACGCAACGTGCAGGTGTGCAATGGGCGATGGGCCCAGACCCCTGCGCCATAGGATTTAGACCGGCGTGCTGACCTCTCTGTTGTGCCTACGTGGGGCTGCGACATGTTTATCTTCCAAGGCCGGGCATGACCCAGAAAAGTGTGTCCAGACAAAGGGGATCGAGCGTGTTGGGAAATGTGGTGCACCCTGTAGGGAAGTTGATCTATTTGAATAGTCGTGTCCCTCGGTAAAAGGACGACCCGAAGTTGTACCTTGACCTTATGGCAACTAGAACCGGATACTTAATAAAACACACCCTTTCAAGTGCCAGATACAACCCGGTGACCGCTCTCTAACAGGGCGACTAGGAGAGGATCGCCGGGTAGGATTATGCTATGTGATGTTACTTGGTGAACCTACCATCTACTCTCTTCTACATGCTGCAAGATGGAGGTTGCCAGAAGCGTAGTCTTCGATAGGACTAGCTATCCCCCTCTTATTCTGGCATTCTGCAGTTCAGTCCACATATGTTACCCCCTTTTCCATTTGATACCAATGCATACATATGTAGTGTAGCTCCTTGCTTGCGAGTACTTTGGATGAGTACTCACAGTTGCTTTCCTCCCCCTTTTCCCTCTTTCTATACCCGATTGTTGCAACCAGATGTTGGAGTCCAGGAGCCAGACGCCACTGTCGATGATGACTGCTACTACTCGGGAGGTGCCTACTACTACGTGCAGCCCGCTGACGACGACCAGGAGTAGTTTAGGAGGATCCCGGTCAGGAGGCCTGCGCCTCTTTCGATCTGTATCCCAGTTTGTGCTAGCCTTCTTAAGGCAAACTTGTTTAACTTATGTCTGTACTCAGATATTGTTGCTTTCGCTGACTCGTCTATGATCGAGCTCTTGTATTCGAGCCCTCGAGGCCCCTGGCTTGTAATATGATGCTTGTATGACTTTTTTTTGTAGAGTTGTGTTGTGATATCTTCCCGTGAGTCCCTGATCTTGATCATACACGTTTGCGTGTATGATTAGTGTACGATTGAATCGGGGGCGTCACATCATGTATAGGTGGCTCCTTTTTCCGGAGACAATGCATGACCATCTATTGAATCTGTTAGATAGCAAAGACCGATGGTCGATACATTTTATGGCGTAGATTGCACAATTTTATAGAAACATTGGAACGCCTAAACATTATCTCTTTGTCCTTCTCCCGTAATGAGTGCCTCACTAGGTGAACTTATGTGTGGTTTTATAAAAACACTGAAACACCTAAGCAAAATCTCTTTGTCATTCTTCCCTAGTTAGTTCCTTACTAGGTTGAATGTCAAATCGCATGCTAGTACGCATCTGTACTCGGGTGACAAAAACATGCCTTAAAACTGGCACAACAATGTTGGTGTCCCAATGTATCCTCCATCCATCTAAGGGTTTCCCTTCGCCCGTTCTAAGCGTGTACTCTATAGGTCGTCCACCGACGACGTCCCTTGTCACCCAAACAACGCGACTTATCCCTCATTCCGCGACTCTACCCGTCATTATCTGCCATCGAAGAAGCCCCCTCTTACGTCATCGACCCTTTTTCTCCCAGTCCTCCGCCGGCTAAGAACCTTGTCCCTCGGCCTCTTTCCCCCCTCAGGGTATGTGTTCATCATTGTCCGCCACCAAAGAAGCCCCTTTGACACTTATGACTCATCTGTTAATGCCCTTCGACACCGACGCCCTATGCTGACGGAAGTCCCACCAGTCCACAATGGAGTGATAGCATGTGTGAAAGAACATGCGGTGCCCCCATGTTTGGTTTTGGAAATTGATGACAATCTCTATGGACTAATGGTTGCCTTGAGTTATATTTGAAGGTTTTGTCCATAGGCTTTTCTTGGAGTACATGTGTTGGTTTCAAGAAAAGTTTGTGTCGACCAAGGTGCTATTCAAGGAATTATCCAAAGATTGGTCATTTGAGAGTTGAGCTTATTGCAAGCATGTCTTGAAGAAGAAGATTGTGTGATCATTCATGTTTACCTTCAAGACATCATCCAAACGAAGAGAGTTGGAAAGATTCAAGGTTGATAAAGACTAAGTCAAGAGTGAATCAAGTTGATCAACTCACAAAGCATAGAAGATGTACCGAGAGGGATCAAGTGATCCCATGGTTTGGTAAGCATTGTCCATTGTGCTTTGTGTACTAACCCATGGTCTATGTGAGAGTTCTACGTGGGGTTAGGTACATGTTCATGGGCTTGTGTCAAGAGGAAGATATCTCTCAACCCATGGAGAGGATGACATCAAGTGGTGATCGTCATCAAGATTGTCGTGTGCAAGTTCAAGTGGATCATCGCGAAGAGATCAAGTGCTTGAAGCTTGCCGGCCATTGTGGTGACAATGGACTTGTGAAGATGTGCCGAAGAGTGGCTCACCCATAGTGGTCTATGGGGGAGCAATCATCTAGTCTTCATCGTGCCAACACAATCATGAAAGGTGGTCCAACTTGAGAAAATCAAGATCGTCATCATCTAGCTCAAGTGGACCATGTGCAAGGCAAAGGTTTGCCCTTGATAGGTTTTCTATTTTACCGGTCTCATGATGGTAGTTGGGAGACCGGGTTATAGGATCGATTGCCGTACTATAAGGGGGGCTCTCGATGAGTAGCTTGATCGTATCGTTCGTAGAGATCTCAAACCATTGCATCCTTGCATCATCTTTCTTGGTTCTTGTTTGGTTCTGTTTGTGAGTCTTAGAGCTTATGGTCATCTTGATGACAAGCTTAAGTTCATCGAAAACGGAGTTCGCATGCTTCTTCTATGATGTTTTCGATGTTGGAGGTTTTGCCGATTCTTCTCGGTTGGAGGTTTCACTCCTCTATTTGTTGGCATTCCTCCCCTGCCTCTTCTTACTATAACCAGTCGCTGTTTTGATGCTACGCGTCGTCTTGTTTTCAACAAGCTTGAGTTTGCTCAATTCGGAGCTCATATGCAGAAGTTATGGCAGTTCTGATTTTCTTGAGTGTGGTTTTTGTCAGGGTCCCAGCGGTAGTACCACGGGCCACAGCGGTAGTACCGAGGAGCGGTACTACCGCTTGATGGTCTCAGCAGTAGTACCGTTGCGGCTCCGTGCTCCTACCGCCTTGACTCGAGTGCGCTTTTTCTCGTGTCGGGTTTTGCGGCACTTGCTGCGGTAGTAGTGGCGGTAGTACCGCTTATTAGCGGTAGTACCGCCCTGCCTCCACAGTAGTATCGCTCTGGGTCCCAGCCCCAGCCCCTTTTCTTCTGGCGCGGCAGTACCGCTGAAGGGGAGCGGTAGTACCGCTTATGAGCGGTAGTACCGCCCTGCCTCCGCGGTAGTACCGCTCTCTGCGGGGCTGAGTGGGGGATAACGGTTGGATTTTTCCCCTCCTATAAAAGTGGGTCTTCTTCCCCTTTGAACCTTATCCTTCAAGCTCGTGTTCTTCCCCCATTGTTGACCTTCTTCGAGCTTGCTAACTCTCAATCCCTCCATGGATTCTTGCTAGTTTTTGAGGGAAAAGAGAGAGGAGATCTAGATCCACATTTCCACCAATCACTTTCTCCTCTATGTGAGGGGAACCCCTTGGATCTAGATCTTGGAGTTCTTGGTGTTCTCTTTCTTGTTCTTCCTCTCATTTTCCTCCCTAGCATTAGTTGCTTCGGTGGGATTTGAGAGAGAGAAGGACTTGGGCACTTCGTGTGCCCTTGCCATTGCATTTGGTGCATCGGTTTGAGTTCTCCACATGATACGTGGAAGTTACAAGTTGAGAAGCTTATTACTCTTGGGTGCTTGGTACCCTTGAGCTTGTTCCTCTTGGGTGCTTGGGCTCCCTAGACGGTTGTTGGTGTTCGGAGCTCAATCATTGTGGTGCAAAGCTCCGGGCAAGCGTCGGGGTCTCCAATTAGGTTGTGGAGATCGCCCCGAGCAATTTGACGGGTACCGGTGACCGGCCCCAAGGGTTGCCAAAGTGTACGGGTTCGGTGACCGCCCCCAAGGGTTGCCATCTGTACGGGGTGACCGCTCTCAAGGGTCCCTTAGTGGAATCACGGCATCTTGCATTGTGCGAGAGCGTGAGGAGATTACGGTGGCCCTAGTGGCTTCTTGGGGAGCATTGTGCCTCCACACCGCTCCAAACAGAGATTAGCATCCGCAAGGGTGTGAACTTCGGGATACATCGTCGTCTCCTCGTGCCTCGGTTATCTCTTACCCGAGCCCTTTACTTATGCACTTTACTTTGTGATAGCCATATTGTTTCTTGTCATATATCTTGCTATCACATAGTTGCTTATCTTTCTTAGCATAAGTTGTTGGTGCACATAGGTGAGCCTAGTTGTTGTAGGTTTTGTGCTTGGCAAATTAACCGCTAGGTTTATTCCGCATTTGTTCAAGCCTAAACCGTAATTATTTTAAATCGCCTATTCACCCCCCCCCTCTAGGCGACATCCACGATCTTTCAATGTGTTCCACCCTTCCTCCGTTGGCTCATTTCGTATGTGCTGTCCTTCCCTCATCGGATCCTTTCACTGCTTAAATGCCGACGATAAATGGGTTTAAGTGCTCGAGTCTCCACCCTGCAATTTTGGTATCAATTCTGGCCATGTAGGATCTAGGCAGTGAGCAATTCATTTGGTATTTCATGTCCGGTAGTCATCTTATCTCTGATGAATTGACAATGCACCGTGATACAACGTAATATTCATAGTCATTTTAGCAATTAGAAACAAGTTCATTGGTTTTGCTTGTGTTTTTCTTCACGATTCAAGAATTCCAACAATAATTTGCTTCTGAAATTGTGTCAGCGTCATATTGGCTTTATGTTTATTTGCACCCGTATATGTATTTATAATTTTATATTCATTTCCGCTTCTGCAAAAGAATATGAAAAAAATGTGGTAACACTCACTTCCATTTGTTTCCACTTTGTTTTCACCCTAATTGCAGAGAACCTTAGAACTCTTGTCTATCTGACTTGGGTCAGCATTTTTTTATGCATAGTTGTTCAACATGTCACAACATGATAATAAGTTTGCGATGTGATCTATGATCTTGACTGCTCGATAGCATGTTGCATTTTATCTAAGTCAGTTGTTCTTCAACAATAGAGGTGGGTGACGACCATGGATGACACCCGTAGTATAGCTAGCCATGGGATTGAAGAAGAAGGGCAAATAACTATTGGTCGACAATGTCACATGTACTATTAGTTTCACTGGTTAGAGATGATGGACAAAACGAGACACTGAAATCGGAAGAAAGGTGGGAAATAATCGAATTCAAAAGAAGGATAATAGAGGGACCGATATATTAGGGAAAAGCTTCATGTCAGTTGGCTGATTACAACCTGTGCGTCGACCGCTTTGGCTGGTCGATGCGTGTCCCTGTGAGTCACACATCATTGCTGAACCTTATCTCCTCAGGCGTTCGTCTCCAGAAAATCTATCTCGCCGCTCTTCTCTCTCAGCAGCCAATCACTTGTTTCTCAATAGCAGCCAATCTTCACTTTCTCCCTCCCGACTCTCATCTAGAGCTGCCACCACTCAACCACGCAACAGACGCGCACGATCTCCGCCCCGACGGAGGACGCCGCCACCGACCCCCTTTCTCCCCCGGACAATCTCCCGTGGGCACTCTACTGCAAGCCCCTTTCTCCTTCCCTCCTCCTCTCTCTCTCTCTCCCCGCCCATGGCCCTCTCTCTGATTCTCTCTCTCGGGTGTTTTCCCGCAACAAGCTCGTTGTTGCAAAAAAAATTCTACAACAAGAGCTTTGTTGCAAAAAAATCTGTAACAATCCCTTTGTTGCAAAAAAAAAATCTGCAACAAGATTTTTGTTGCAATTTTTTTTCTGCGATATGACCTTTGTTGCAAAACTTTTCTGCAACTGGACTTTTGTTGCAAAATTTTTGCAACAAGACCTGTGTTGCAATGGTGAAGGTGTCACTCGACCACTCAATGCGGTAGGTCTGACGGCTCACAACCCGGCTGAAAAGATCAGCTGGCAGGGGCGTAGCAGGCCCCGATATATCATTAGAGAAGAAAGAGCAGTTTTTTTTCTTTGCAGGAGAGAAAAAGTCATGTTGTGACGAGAGGCGAGATTATTGAGGTCTTTTGGGTAGGAAAATTGTGTTCAGTGCTTGAGCCAATCAGTGAATGTTGACTTGCAGAAAAAGAAAAAAATAATATGCGTGAGCGTTCAAGAAACAAATGACTGTTTCTTGAACCAGAAGCAGAAGAAGCCGTTCATCAGCAGTAAACGAATTGTCACCCTGGATCAGATTTGGATCGGATAGATATCCCCTGACCCAAATAATCCCCAGGGATCTGCCGGCCGGCCGCCCCAGGCAGGTTCCGACTGCACCCTCCAGTCCAGCTCCCCATCGCCCTCCACTTTCCCAAGCCCACCATAAAACAGCATCAGTTCTCCGATCTCCGCCTCCCACCTCCCCCGCCCGCCATGGATCCGGCGCCGCAGTCCCACCCGATCCTCTCCTACGTGCTCTCCCGCCTCCCCACCCTCTCCAAGCCCAGGCCCGCCGCCGGGGCCGACTTCGACATCGAGCAGCCGCCGGTCCACACGCCGTCCCCGCGCTCGCCCTCCGTCGGCGAGTTCGAGCTCGTCGAGCGGATGCCGGGCCTCCGCCACGCCTCCGTGCTCCACGCCATGACCCGCGCCGTCGCCGACGTCTCCGCCGCCCGCTCCGCGCTGCAGGAGCTGGGCCCGCGCCCCGACCACGAGCTCGTCGACTCCTCCCGCGCCGTCGTCGCCGCCGCCGCCGCCGGCGACGTCGCCCCGCGGGTCACCGAGGAGGACCTCGAGGCGTGCCGCACCGTGGTGCGGCTCGAGGAAGCCCACGACACCTACGAGGCGCTGCTGCACGAGGCCGAGGGGAGGCTCGAGAAGGTCTACCGGTCGGCGATGGAGGGCAGGGACCTGGAGGAGGCCGAGGGGAAGGATGAATCGGCGGCGGGCGCTGATGAGGTGGCGGTGCAGGAGGAAGTCGTCGCCGTGCTGAAGCAGGCCCAGGAGGGCAAGCCGGTGGAGAGCGTGCTCCTCGTGGATCGGCAGCTGCGCTACCTGCCCGAGGCGTTCGGAAGGATCCTGGGACTCCGCGTGCTTGACGTATCACACAACCAGCTCCAGGTGAGAAGCATGTCATCCCATATCTTTAGATTAGATCTGTTTATTTAGAGCCCATGTAGTACTATATGGTAACATATTCATGGATGAGCCACACGCACAAAACACTTCAGTTCTGGTGTGTTTGTCTAGGATTAGGCATTTTTCTGCCACTGTGAGCGCATATTAGGCTGTCTTTTCGGACTGAGTGGATGCTTCGAATTACTCTATGTGCTAAATAGTTTGGGTGCTGATTTATCAGTAAGGATGCTAGATTTGTGAGTTCTGATATGCCTGGTACGAAGAGTGGGTCTGTATACTAGCACTTATTTGTCACTTGTCAATTAGGATCAGGTATGAGGGCCAGTCTGTATTCTATTATTTTGGCAGATTTATTTGTTATCCCGCCTTATGTGTTAAGGATGTGCTGCTGAAGGCAGAATTTGGATGGAGAAAATGCTAAAAGTTATGCAAGGACGCGTTGAAGTACTATTTTTGTTTCTGAAAGGATGCTTTGGTTTGATTGTCGCTTTGGTTTAGGCTATGCAAACACTAGTGTTGACTCATCGAGGGTTACAAGTAGTACTTTGGGTTCATACAGTTCTACAAAGTAGAATATCAAATTGGTAGGAGTTATGAGGTAAGTTTAGCTTAGCTTGATTTCCTGGAAATCTTGCTTGGGTTAGAAATTTGGAGAATCATCGATTAAAGTAGGGAGAATTAGTACTTTCCTATTGCTTGCTGTTACTGGTAAGAGATGTTTATGTCTGATTTATATGGTTTATTTTGAGCTTCATGATCCATCATAATCATTTAACAGCAGACATGAGATGTGCTAGCTATAAAATGCTGATTTTCTTTCGTGGCCCTAAAAACTCAGATCTGTTTATCAGGTTATAATTCCTCAACAACTGCAAGGCTGCTGTATGGCTTGTTAGATACAATATTGTGCTGTTGTTCCCTAATTTTGGGATTTCACTGTGCTTGTAGGTTATTCCAGATGCTATAGGAGGGCTTGAACATCTTGAAGAGCTCCGTCTTGCTTCTAATGCCTTGGTTTCTCTTCCTGATACTGTTGGATTTTTGTCCAATCTGAAGATTCTGAATGTGTCGACTAACAAGCTGAGAACACTGCCAGACAGCATCTCAAAGTGCAGGTAGATGCTACTCCTAAAGTTCCCCTTGCGTTTGTTAATTAGCTGTATTCACTATTCAAGAGACTGATAGATAGTTCACCCTCCAGGTCGCTAGTTGAGCTTGATGCAAGCTACAATGGGCTCACATATCTGCCAACAAATATTGGCTATGAACTGATTAATCTGCGAAAGCTCTGGGTTCACATGAACAAGTTGCGATCTCTTCCATCATCTATCTGTGAGATGCAATCACTATACGTCCTGGATGCTCATTTCAATGAACTATGCGGTCTGCCATCTGCCATAGGGAAGCTTTCCAGCCTTGAAATCCTCGACCTGAGCAGCAACTTCAGCGACATGAAGGAGCTCCCTTTCTCATTCGGTGACCTGCTGAACCTGCGGGAGGTTGACCTCAGCAACAACCAGATCCATGCTCTTCCCGACAGTTTTGGCCGGCTTGACAAGCTGGAGAAGCTTAACCTGGAGCAGAACCCTCTGTCCATGCCACCAGCAGAGGTCGTGAAGGAAGGTGTAGACGCTGTGAAAGAGTACATGTCAAAGAGGTGGCTTGATGCGTTGCTCGAGGAAGAACAGAGGAGCATGGCGGCAGCAGCAGCAGCAGAGAGCCCGCAGGCGTCGACTCCCAAGGCTTGGCTGGCGCGCAGCGTCTCATGGGTCTCGGACGTTGGGGGGAGCCTTGTGGGCTATGTCAGTGGTGGCCAGACCAAGTCGGAGAAAGACTCGATCCTCGACCAGCAGTTCTGAAACCTCAGTTTCAGAGGCGATCGAGTATCGCGTATGTATATACCAAGTTTACGGAACTCTCGACCTGGGAATCATTTTGCGTTCCTGTTGACTCTGGAGAGATGCACAACCTTACAAGCACCTGCCCTCTGCAGGCTTTGGCGTTTATTTTCCCATTTGAGGGTCATTTCCATCGAAGGCCCTGGTTGTGTTACTGTATAATAATAATAGGGCTGAAACTCGGTATACTCGCTTTATTATTAGACTGTTTGCAACAGAAATTATGCATTTTGTTTGCTGAAGCTACATGTGTTACTGCAAACTATCTGTCTTGCTAAGATGCCACAAAGCTTTAGAAACTTGCCAGGTTTTGTTTGTGAGAACAAACTTCAACCCTGTCATTGCCGAATGCCCTCAATTTGTGAAGTCATACAGTAATTTTTTCGGCTTTTGAAAACTAAACGTACTACCTATGTAACTAAATATAAGGTGTTTTTCTAGTTCAATGCAAAAACATCTTATACTTAGTTACAGAGTTTGTAGTTCAATGCAAAAACATCTTATACTCCCTCCGTTCCTAAATACTCCCTCTGTTCCGAATTACTTGTCGTAGGTATGGATGTATTTAGATGTATTTTAGTTCTAGATACATCCATTTTTGACGGGTAATTTGGAATGAATGGAGTATAAGTCTTCTTAGACATTTTAAATGGATAACAGCATACGGATGCATATAGAGTGTAGATTCATTCATTTTGCTCCGTATGTAGTCACTTGTTGAAATCTCTAGAAAGGCTTGTATTTGAGAACGGAGGGAGTACTTAGTTATAGAGGTACTTTCTTCGTCCCATAATGTAAGACGTTTTTTGACACGTAGGACCTTACATATTGGACACAGCTGATAACTTCAAAGAAAGGTAGGTCCTTCAGTCATTGACAAGTGATAGTGTGGTTTTTTAGTGAACGAGATAGTAATTGCTTAGGAACAACAACTTCGGGCATCAGGTGACTTGCATCACACGAATTCCAAACAGTTGTGCTAAACTGTAATGCTTGTGACACGCATTCCTCTCATTCCAAAGTGCCCAACAGACTAAGAACTTATGGACCAAGGTTCAGGAGGTGGAGCTAGTGGTTGGAACAAAGGATATCATTCGATGAAAATTCACTGCGAATGGGTGCTACTCTGTCGCCACGGCTGGCTTACAGAGTGCAATTGCAATTCGCAGGATTGATAGTCGGACATGCCAAGGATGGATGGTCTAGAAAATATGGGCTTCGCCGAAAATCAGATTTTTCTCATGGCTCATTCTGCAAGATTGGACGGCATAGCCATTGACCAAACTGTGGTCTTTGTCAGTTGTGCAAAAGAGAACCAAGAACGACGGCGCATCTAATCTTCAAATGCCGCTACTCTGCTAGGATTTAGGAAGTGATCAACACATGGCTGGGGATGCAATCACAGGTTAACGCCTGGTCCACACTCTCATCAGTGGCAGCATGGTGGAACGAACGTGGTAGTCTGGTACGAGTCAACAGGAAGGCCTATAATTCTTTGAAGATGTTTAGTCTGTTGGCCACTCTGAGAGAAATATGAGAGTGTTTCACAACAAGGCCTCTTTGCCCACACACGTTGTTGCGTCAATCAAGGCGGAGGGGAAACTCTCGGTACTTGTAGGGCCAAAGTTTCTGGATAGGATTTTGCCAGTTAGGATGTTGCGTCAATCAATCCCTTTGTGTGTGTTTTTTTTGTGGTCATGTAACAAACAGACTTTGTTCTCACCTTCTTATTTAATGAGATGAGATAAATCTTTTGCCTCCGTTTTAAAAATAAATAATTTTTTGCATAATGTGAAATATATAAGTTTCTAGGAGACTATGCTGACATGAAACATCAGGTTACAGTGTTTTTAGCTGCCTAAATGTCACTTGCACAGTTCTCAGGGCAGAAGAAGCGAAAATCAGTACACTTTCTTGCCTGTTTGCAGTCGCTCTTCCTTCATACAATCAACCATTGTTGGAAACTTGGAATACCTGGGACCAGAACGAAAATAAGCTCTAACCAACAATCAGTTTATGAGAACCACATCTCTGAATCAGACTCTGATAGAAGAGCACAGCAACCATCTGATTGAGAAGCACACGAGCGACAGATATAATAAACATAACTCATAAACCATACTAGCAGTTCGCCTGATAAGGTACCCTGCTTACACGAAAGAAAAACCACGGTGCACGAGCGACCACACACCGGAGCGCCGGACTATTATGGTCCTGCTTACTGGCTGCTACTACTACTGCGCGGCTGCAGTGCACTGCATCATGCAGCATCACTTCAGCTCGTCTGGTTATTCCTGCATTACATTATACTAGTACTACTTTATCTATATCTAGGTCTACTAGGCAGCAGCGCTCCAGCAGATGAGCGCAGGAGGCCATCACCGGTCCTTCTCTCTGGACAGAAGATCCATCGCCACACGCTTCATGGAACTTCATGCTTCTTGCTCGAGCACTCCTTCTACATCTGTGTCAATCATCAAAACCCTGACGCGAATAAGAGTTGAGAATTAAGAAGGATCCTAAATTAAGATGATATTCTCGCGCTACACAGGATGAGAAGTGGCGCATACCAGTTCCTTCAGCTCCGCAAGGAGTGGGTCCCACTCATGGAAGCCGCACAGGTCATCGACCGACTTCTGCAGATCATACTCATTCTGCCGAAGTACCTCCTTGTTCAGGTCAACCTGCCTGAAGCCCATGTCCGCCAGTTCCCTCAGAAGCTTCTCCTCCATGTTGTTGTTGATGGTTTCATCAGGCGAAGGCATGCTAACAGGAGCGACATGTGAACTGACAAGAGTAGGTGCCGGTAGAGGTTCCGGCACACTGATGGGTTCCGGCAGTGGTGCGGCTTCAGGTGCTGCCACACCTGTAGGCATCCCTAGAGCTTCAGCAGATGAGGCGTGGGGATAAATAACGGGTACTTGAACTGGTTCATCTGCTGCCTGGGTATAAGCGATGGGTACTTGAACTGGTTCATCTGCTGCCTGGGGATAAGCGATGGGTACTTGAACTGGTTCATCTGCTGCTGGTGCAGAGGGCACAACACTTCCAACCGCTTTGGGTCCCTTTCGTCTCAGCGTGGCAAGCACCTCACGCAGAGGTATGCCATCATCGTCAGAGTCAGATGCAGAATCTGAGGTCCAGGTTGCGGTGCTGCCTTCTGCAGGCAAGCTCAAGAAGTTCACTGCAGCAGTTCCCTTATTGCCACTGGTCTGGACAGGCTGTTGCACCTGCACACGAATTTAGCAGACAAATGATCAGATGTGTAAACAAACCATGTGGCCACTTGCGGAAGAGAATTCTACAGTCTAATGAGGCTATACAATGGATGGCCTCGATGTTGCAGGGTTGCTGACTGCAGGCAAGTTCAAGTCTATTGCAGCAGTTTGATTGTCACCACTGGCTTGAACAGGCTCTTCCACCTGCACACGATATCAGCATGCGGAAGGTCATGAGGGGAGGAACATCAAGGCTTACAAGGAGAGGAGCAAGTGATGGCAGAGTAAAAACCTCAATAAGAACCCAAACTTGCTGACCAAATTTCTGTAGGTCTGGCGATGTTAGTCTCCAGTACGATATGTACCTACCAGGTTTCGCAGGTGAAACAAAGTCAACACAAACATCGATTTCTCCATTCAAGGGGAAACCAGCCTCTGGAATCTGAGAAGTTCAAACATAAGTTAAGACTTTATTATGGTCTGAGATGCATCCATGTAAATCTCACATCCAGAACATATTAGCAAATAAATTATGTGGTTGGGAAGTACCGCTAATTTCACTAAGCTTTGGCGAGCAAATTGATCTCCACCAACCCAGGCAAGGTGGGTTCCATAAGGCCATACAATATTTCCATTGTTAAGCATGCACCAAATCTTACGAAATGGAGTTGATGGCGCCATTCGTGTTCCATCAGGGACAGTGAGATCCTTGACGAAACGGCAGTCAAGTTGGAGGAACCTCTTATCCTGAGAATGGTCAAACAGAAGTAAGTGTAAATATTATGTTACTATCTCACGTGAAGTATATAATCATGAGTATGAACAGACTGATCTGATCACCTTATTCAGGTTTCTCAATCTTTCACTTACCGAGAGTGGCTTGTCCATTCTGGCATATTCAGCCTCATTGCCCATGCGATAGAAACAAGCACTGCATAGATCATAGTTATATTTGCTGCCAGCAAAGAGAAAAATGTCAAGAGAACAATTTTTTTTCAAAATCCAATGAAAAATAAGATATGAATGAAGGACTGAATTATTTAATTGTAACTAAAAATACTTACACATTGGACTTGTAGCGAGGCCCAACAATCGGTGTCACCCCGCAGCCATCACATTCTACCCATTTATGAACCGACTGCTGTGGGGTACCATACCCACTGTATGAACCAAATGAGTAGGGATCTTCATAATTTCCATATGAATTAACTAATGAAGGCCTACTGAACCTAAACTGATTGTAGTCGTAGGCAGGTGGAGGAGGGAATGCCTTCTGCAAACCATGGGTTGCAACTGAAGTGTAAGGGTTAAGTATTGGATCAGTTTCAAAGGTCGGAATTGAACTTGACGGAGGGCCTCTGGGGGGAGGGAAGGCTGAGCTTGAATCGCCATTGATCTTTCTAATAGACCCAAAGGGCATATACCCATTTGCAGAACCAAGAGTAGAGCCACCAGGAGCAAATGAAGGAACAGGTGGCACCGAAGAAGACATGACAGATTTCCCCATACTTTGAGCATGTGATTTCCCCTTACTCAGGGCATCAGTTCTTTTCTTATGATACAAGAGTTTTCCACCAGAACCGACTAGAACCGATGGAACCCCAATTGAAGTACAGCCTGGTGCTTGTTGAACTTGAGCATTGGTCTTCTCAACTAGCACACTCTTAAGACCAAGTGCTCTAGATGATTTAGCATGTTGCCAATTTGAAGCTGAAGCTGTTGCAGATTCAGATGCATTACTATCTTTCATGTCCCTGAATGTTTGTGGATTACCACTAGAGGAACCAGATGAACTGTAAGAGAGACCACTGGTAGGTTCCATGCCGCTCTTGGGTGTCATCAGTTTAGCAATTCGATCCAGCAACTCACGTACTGGTGGTGCCGATGATGCAGCTTTAGAGCGCAGCTCATGCGATAACTTAGCAAGGACAGCAGGAACTTGCTCTGGTACAAACTTCAAGGCTTCATCAATAGCTGATTTCACCTGAGCTAGTTGATCTTCCATAGCTGCCGACATCTTAGACCTGGAATTCAAGGCTTGCTGGTTAGGCTGAGGTGCCCCGGCAGTGCTGCTTTTCAACTGAACATCAATCCTAAGAGGGTTCAGCTCCTGACTAACAGCAGCATCACGTAAATCATCATCATCATCCAACATGACAATATCTCCATCCTCATCAGTATATGTGAGAATAAATTGCTCCTCGGGGCTGAACTTAAAAGCATTTGCAATCTTTGACCGAAGGGCAGCAAGATTATGATCTAAGTTTGAACCATTCACAAAAGCACTGAACCGCTTGAGAGTGCCACCATAGTTGACCTGAAACATCAACCAATCATAGACTCAGATATTAACAAGAATGACGTATGACTGGAACTACAAATTAGAACAGAAGGATTCAACAGGTGGCACAAAGAAAACATATCACTAGAAGAAGTGTGTGTTGTTCCTATGTTTTGTTCTGTTATTAGCCAGTTAAGGACAACAACAACAAGCTAGAAGTATAATCCTTGAAGATAGTGGAGATTTCAAGCATCAGTGACACAAGTGAATAGTCACACTACCACAGTACGCATACCATGCACATATAAGAACACTACTAGGTATGAAGTTCAATGACACAGAGACAGAAATATATCACTTTGATGCTACTAAATTCCATACAGAAAATAGCACATGAGAGATCAAAAATTGACAGTTGCCTCCCGTGCTCTGAAACATAGATTAAAGTACTCTAACATCAAACACGAACACAAAGCATCTTTGGTTCTTTACTAGCAGCAGCAATCGCCCTAACTGTAATCTGAACTTCGCACCAATCAACGCAAGCCCGTCAGTTAACCCGTCAGTTAACGGGTGAAATCATCTCCACGGTTTTACAATGGCGAACAAGATCAGAGCAATCTGACCTCGGATACACCCTTATAGAAAAGAAAGAAAAATCCATTCTTCAACAACCAGATGGAACACAAAATCCCACCACATCCCATCATCCGCAGCAGACCACGCCCCCCATCTCCAACGAATGGGGAAAAGACCCCCGACGTCAGTGTCCAACGCCATCGCGACTAGACAGGAGTCGGACCACAAGCACCGCCCGGATCGCTCTAAAATCTAGCACGCGCAGAACCCCTCCTCGACTCCCGACGAGGAAACGCCAAACCCTACGCCGAAAGAACAAAAAAAAACGGCACTCCCCTCATCCTCCCCGATCGAACACCACGACGGCATCACCACACTGCCAGGGCACGGGAAAACTACCTTGATGACGAGATCCCGGGGGCGGCCGAGCGGCACGAGGCCGCGGAACGGCGGCGGCGTGTCCCGTTGAGGCATCATGGCGCGAGTCCGCGGCGGCGGGGGCCTCCGCGCAGCCGCTGCAAGCCTCGGCGGTGCGACCGGAGATCCTGCGCAGTGGAGCTGGGGGGGAGGAGGCGGCAGTGCGTCGGCGGTGGGGCGGGGGTGGGGGTGTGTGGCGTGGTGGGGAAGAAGAAGAACGGAACAGGGCGAGGCTCCCTCTTTTATCGAGCCCTTCCGTTACCTTCGATGGGAAGGCTGGGAGTGGAAACTGTTGCGCCTTTTCGCGGTAATTTTGCGGCCGGGCCCCTCGTGGGACGGCGGGCCCAGAGGTCGGTGAGAGAGGCGGGCTCCTCGCGTGGGCTGCATGTGGGACAGATCACGGCTTGTTTGCGGTGGGGTCTGGGTGTGTGATTTTGGCGTTGGTCCGGGGTGAGACTGGAGTTTTCCCAGGTTGTGCATATCCGCATCGCCGGGGCCCGCTGGGCAGTTGGGCCCCGATATATTATTATTGTTCCTCTTAAGTCGGTAACTACAGTGCTGCCAGTATATATATAATAATAGTTCCCTGAAATGTACAGTGTACAATAATAGTTCACGTAAAAGAAAGTCATCATATAATAATAGTTCGTGTGTTAAAAAATTATAGTTGGTGTCGTTGTGTCTGCGTTTTGGGAGAAAACAACAATGCTGGTCCTGGAAAGGATCACGACTACGACCTTTGCTTCCTGGAAGGGATCAGCCGTCGGTCTCTGGCCCGTGGGCCACGCTCTGTAGCCTTTGTTTTGCCGCTGTTCCTCAACTTTATGGTATTATTAAAAAGAAACCGAGGTGCTGCTGCCATAATATCTTGGTTGGAGATGCAGATATGTCAGTTTTTTCCTTCGTGTCGTGCAAGTCGGAACTTGGGTTCCTGTTTCTTATCGCCGAGGAACGGGTCACGTTGTACCTGCCCGCCCGCCCTCCGCGCCGTGATGCGCTCTCTCCGCACCGTTCGCACGGGAAAATATCAGATGATGCCGTATTCCACGTACTTCCGTGCTCCAAATTCTAAAACTTGTAGCAGTACTTAAATGTTCTAATTCTATTTTAATGTTCATAAGACGCGCGCCTATGACCCTTAAAAATTCAGATCCAAATTCGAAAAACACAATGAGAAACGAAAACTCTTTTTTTTTTGCGAATGCATGAGAAACGAAAACTAAATGCAAACCTAACATGAATACCGTCGAAAGAAGATAAACATGAATAATGTGAGAAATGACAATATTCAAGTCTGGATTTGTCTTTTTTCTTTCTTCCTTAGTGTGTGTTTTGAACTTCGATCTGAATCTATGAAGGGTTTTGTAGGCACATGTCTCGCGCACATTTACAAAAGAAGAATATTTGAAACATTTAAATGTAATTTTTTTAAAGGAGCATGAGAGTATGTAAGGTGTGGTGTCACCTGATATTTCCTCACATTCGACTGTTCGCCAACAGTTGTATGACAATATGTTTGATTCTGGGTGTTGTTGCAAAAAGAAAATGTTTCATTCTGGGTTTCTCTTTTCCTTCTCTATCTCCTTTGACGATTAAGCCAAACTTTTCCCTTCAAACTTCACTGATGAGCCCGTGGATTCGCCTTCCCTCTGCCTACCACTCCGGCAGCCGGTGGCAGTGAGGGGAATCCTGCTGCCTTTGCTTCGATTAGTAGCTTAAGTTAGGTTTTTTTTACTCCTTGCAAGTGATGCGCTTCTTCTACTAGTTTGACTTCCGGGCTTCGATCCTTCTCGAGTTCGTTCATCTAGATGTAGTCGACGGAGCTTCAGTGTAGATTCATGTCATCTCCTTGGGGCGGTGAGGTTAGGATTTCTTGTCATGTGGCAAGATTTGGTGACAGGTCCTTCAGATATATTCAAGGGTTCAACGATAACATCTGCAGGTGGGATATTCATACAGTTTGGACCCCTAGTCGCATACAGTTTTCAGAAACCGCGTGCTTGAGTTAGTGGGCGATAGGGGGTCCATTGCAGACCACGATGATAAAAACCATTCCACGCCACAGTGAAAATAAGAATCATTTATGATCATAGAGGCAATCATCAACAATTCGTGAAGTTCAATTTGTGTGCGATGAAGTAACTGGGATTCACAGTTTCATCATGTATATCGTTTGTTATTAAACTCGGGCCCGAGCCCGACCCAAAAAACCCGGATCAGGCTCGGGCCTTGTTTTGCAGCCCGAAACATAGTTCGGGCCGGGCTCAGGCTTCTCTTTTTCTGTATTTTCGGGGCAGCTTTCATGTGTGTACACTAAAAACAACGATTGGCCCGGGATTTCGGGCTCCGGGCTTGATTTTGGGCCAGGTTCAGGCTTGAAAACATAGAGTATTTTGGGCTTCAGACCGACTCGGGCTTGAGAAATGAAGGTCAGGCTATTACAAGCCCGGCTCGTCCCGACGTTTGCCCGGGTTTACCTACATCTTCTTTATCTCAGTTCATATTCATTCACTTCAATGCATTTTTTTCATTGTTTTAATCATACCATGTGCTTCCTTGAGTGGCGAGATGAAGTTTACAATACCGTTGATACATATGTTTGTTTTAGGGCTGGTTAGGATCTGAGTCTTCGTCCTACACCTTTTTATTAGGTTGACTAAGGCTAATTTCCACCGTACGATGTTGTGATATGTATTGAAGTGGGATGTGCGTAATGTTGCACTTTTTTCTACGGAAGCCCGTCATGTCTCTCTTTATTGATATCAAATAGTAATTACATTCTTTATGATATTACATCAAAGAAAGCTAGGGATTCATAGACCCAATTATAATGATTTTTTGTGATAAACATAAAATATAGCTAACTATTGCATCATATCATTCGCTTCTCTTGGTTAGATGCTTCAATTTGACCTTCTCATTTGATGTTCAAAACATAAACCTGCTTGGGAATCATAGTGGCCAATGAAAAGGTGAGATGTGGAAAGAGAAATTTTAGTGCTTGTTGTAACATGCTAGAGACATTTTTCGACTTCTTCCTCTGTAGCGTTGACTATTGAAAAGATTATATTCTTTTAATTATACACAATGTTATTTGTATGTCACCATGTAGAGCAAAATAGACCCAGGTTGCAATCATTCAAAAAATAGGTGTGTGCACATTTATCATACATTTATTGGATGTCCATTAACTAACTTAAGAGATAATTACCAGTCCATGTTTTTGCTGACCAAATCAAAAGAAATCACACTTAAAATACTGCTAAGTTCAAACAAAGTGAAATAGATTTATTAAGAAGTTTTGAGTGTTGGTGAAAATAGAGCCTGATACGTCCATTTTGCATCATGCTTTTATATCGATATTTATCATATTATGGACTGTTATTTCACTCTATATCACAATACTTATGGCTATTCTCTCTTATTTTACAAGGTTTACATAAAGAGGGAGAATGCCGGCAGCTGGAATTCTGGTCTGGAAAAGGAGCAAATATTAGAGACCTATTCTGCGCAACTCCAAAAGTCTTGAAACTCCACGGAATGTCTTAGAAGAAATAAAGAAAAACCCACGCCAAAGATGAAGGCCAGGGGGCCCACACCCTGCTCACGAGGGTGGGGGCGCGCCCTAGGGGGCGCGCCCCCTACCTCATGGGCCCCCTGGTGGCTCTCCGACGCTCATCTTCTCCTATATGAGGTCTTTCGATGAGAAAAAAAGGAGGAACTTTTCGGGACGAGACTCCGCCGCCACAAGGCGGAACCTTGGCGGATCCAATCTAGAGCTCCGGCAGAGCTGTTCTACCGGGGAAACTTCCCTCCCGGAGGGGGAAATCATCACCATCGTCATCACCAACGCTCCTCTCATCGGGAGAGGGCAATCTCCATCAACATCTTCACCAGCACCATCTCATCTCCAAACCCTAGTTCATCTCTTGTATCCAATTCTTGTCTCAAAGTCCGGGATTGGTGCTAGTAGGTTGCTAGTAGTGTTGATTACTCCTTGTAGTTGATGCTAGTTGGTTTAATTGGTGGAAGATCATATGTTCAGATCCTATATGCATATTATTACCCCTCTGATTATGAACATGAATATGCTTTGTGAGTAATTACGTTCATTCCTGAGGACAAGGGAGAAGTCTTGCTATGAGTAGTCATGTGAATTTGGTATTCGTTTGATATTTTGATAGGATGTGTGTTGTCTAGCCTCTAGTGGTGTTATGTGAACGTCGACTACATAACACTTCACCATTATTTGGGCCTAGAGAAAGGCATTGGGAAGTAATAAGTAGATGATGGGTTGCTAGAGTGACAGAAGCTTAAACCCTAGTTTATGCGTTGCTTCGTAAGGGGCTGATTTGGATCCATATGTTTCATGCTATGGTTAGGTTTATCTTAATACTTTTGTTGTAGTTGCGGATGCTTGCAATAGAGGTTAATCATAAGTGGGATGCTTGTTCAAGTAAGAACAACACCCAAGCATCGGTCCACCCACATATCAAATCATCAAAGTATCGAACGCGAATCATATGAACGTGATGAAAACTAGCTTGATGATATTCCCATGTGTCCTCGGGAGCGCTTTTCCTATTACAAGAGTTTGTTCCGGCTTGTCCTTTGCTACAAAAGGATTGGGCCACCTTGCTGCACTTTATTTACTTTTATTACTTGTTGCTCGTTACAATCTATCTTATCACAACACTATCTGTTACCACTTATTTCAATACTTGCAGAGAATACCTTACTGAAAATCGCTTATCATTTCCTTCTGCTCCTCGTTGGGTTCGACACTCTTACTTATCGAAAGGACTACGATAGATCCCCTATACTTGTGGGTCATCAAGACTCTTTTTTGGCGCCATTGCCGGGGAGTGTAGCGCCTTTGGTAGGTGGAATTTGGTAAGGAAAAATTTATATAGTGTGCTGAAATTTACTGTCACTTGTTACTATGGAAAGTAATTCTCTGAGGGGCTTGTTCGGAGTATCTTCATCCCGTCCAGTAGAGCAAAGAGTTGCTCCTCAACCTACTGAACCTATTGAAAATGAAATTCCTTATGAGTATCCTTCGGGTATGATAGAAAAACTGCTAGCTAATCCTTTTACAGGAGATGGAACAAAGCATCCTGATGAGCACTTAATATATGTGGATGAAGTTTGTGGATTATTTAAGCTTGCAGGTATACCCGATGATGTTGCTAAGAAGAAGGTCTTCCATTTATCTTTGAAGGGAGACGCATTGATATGGTATAGGCTATGTGATGATATGAGATCGTGGGACTATAAAAGATTGAAGTTGGAATTTCATCAAAAGTATTACCCTATGCATCTTGTTCATCGTGATCGCAATTATATACTCCCTCCATTCCACAATGTAGTGCTTCCTCTATCTACGTGCTTCAACTTTGACCGTAAATTTAACTATCAAGACCGATTGCGGCGGGAGCAAAAGTTATATCAGTGATTTCGTATTCAAAAGAAGTTTTTAATTATGTAACCTTTTCTCCCGCCGCAGTCGGTCTCGTTTGTTAAATTTATGGTCAAAGTTTGACCTCGGGAAGCATGAGCGCACTATATTTTGGAATGGAGGGAGTATATAATTTCTGGCCTCGCGAAGGAGAAAGCATCGCTCAAGCTTGGGGGTGGCTTAAATCAATGTTATATTCATGCCCCAATCATGAGCTCTCAAGAGAAATAATTATGCAAAGTTTTTATGCTCGGCTTTCTGAAAACAATTGCACCATGCTCGATACTTCTTGTGCTGGCTCTTTTATGACGAAGACTATTGAATTCAGATGGAATTTATTGGATAGAATTAAACGCAACTCTGAAGATTGGGACCTCGACGAATGTAAGGAGTCAGGTATGACACCTAAGTTTGATTGTGTTAAATCTTTTATGGATACCGATATTTTCCGTAAGTTTGGCACTAAATATGGACTTGACTCTAAGATAGTAGCTTCTTTCTGTGAATCTTTTGCTACTTATGTTGATCTCCCTAAGGAGAAGTGGTTTAAATATCATCCTCCCATAGAAGTAAAAGTAGCTGCACCTATTAAAGTTGAAGAAAAGACTATCACTTATAATGATCCTATTGTTCCTACTTCTTATATTGAGAAACCACCTTTCCCTGTTAGAATAAAGGATCATGCTAAAGCTTCAACTGTTGTTTGTAAAAGCAATATTAGAACTTATACACCTCCTGAGCAAGTTAAAGTAGAACCTAATATTGCTATTGTTCAGCTTCAGTATCTCAAGGGCAAGTCCATATTGTTCAGCCCAGAACCTAATATTAGAACTTATACACCTCCTGAGCAAGTTAAAGGATCATACCTCTTGTCTGATAATATTGATGGGCATGTTATTCAGTTCGAAGGTGAAACTGCTAGAATTGCTAAACCTTGTGCTAAAGATAAACATAGACCTGTGGTAGGCGTGCCTGTTATTTCTGTTAAAATAGGAGATCATTGTTATCATGGCTTATGTGATATGGGTGCTAGTGCTAGTGTTATACCTCATGACTTATACAAAGAAATTAAGAATGAAATTGCACCTGTTGAGTTACAAGATATTGATGTTACTATTAAAATTGCTAATAGAGATACTATTGCACCAATTGGAATTGTTAGAGATGTTGAAGTCTTGTGTGGGAAAACTAAATATCCTGTGGATTTTCTTGTTCTTCTCCACAAGATAGCTTTTGTCCCATTATATTTGGTAGACCCTTCTTAAATACTGTCAATGCTACCATAGACTGCACTAAGAATTTTGTTACTATTGGCTTGGATGATATGGTTCATGAGTTTAATTTCTCTAAATTTAGTAAACAACATCGTGAGGAAGAATTACCTAGTAAGGATGAAATTATTGGTCTTGCTTCTATTGCCGTACCTCCTAGTGATCCTTTAGAACACTATTTGCTAGACCATGAAAATGATATGTTCATGAAAGAAAGAAGGGAAATAGATGAAGTATTCTGCATCACAACTTGCCTGTTGAAATTTTAGGGGATCCACCTCCACCCAAGGGTGATCCCGTGTTTGAGCTCAAACCTTTGCCTGATAATCTTAAATATGCTTATCTTGGTGACGATCAGAGCATGAAGAAGAAAGATTATTGAAAACTCTGAAGAAGCACCGTGCTGCTATTGGATATACTCTTGATGATCTTAAGGGCATTAGTCCCACTCTATGTCAACATAAAATAAATTTGGAAGCAGATGCCAAACCAGTTTGTGATCCTCAACGACGTCTGAATCCTAAAATGAAAGAAGTGGTAAGAAAAGAAATACTTAAGCTTCTGGAGGCAGGTATAATCTATCCCGTTGCTGATAGTGAGTGGGTAAGTCCTGTCCATTGTGTCCCTAAGAAGGGAGGTATTACTATTGTTCCTAATGATAAAGATGAATTGATTCCACAAAGAATTATCACAGGTTATAGGATGGTAATTGATTTCCGCAAATTAAATAAAGCTACTAAGAAAGATCATTACCCCTTACCTTTTATTGATCAAATGCTAGAAAGATTATGCAAACATACACACTATTGCTTTCTTGATGGTTATTCTGGTTTCTCTCAAATACCTGTGTCGGCTAGAGATCAATCAAAGACTACTTTTACATGCCCTTTTGGTACTTTTGCTTATAGACGTATGCCTTTTGGTTTATGTAATGCACCTGCTACCTTTCAAAGATGCATGATGGCTATATTCTCTGACTTTTGTGAAAAGATTTGTGACATTTTCATGGATGACTTTTCCGTCTATGGTTCCTCTTTTGATGATTGCTTGAGCAATCTTGATCGAGTTTTGTAGAGATGTGAAGAAACTAATCTTGTCTTGAATTGGGAAAAGTGCCACTTTATGGTTAATGAAGGTATTGTCTTGGGGCACAAAGTTTCTGAAAGAGGTATTGAAGTTGATAAATCCAAGGCTGATGCTATTGAAAAGATGCCATGTCCCAAGGACATCAAAGGTATAAGAAGTTTCCTTGGTCACGCCGGATTTTACAGGAGGTTCATTAAGGACTTCTCAAAAATTTCTCGGCCTCTGACTAATTTATTGCAAAAAGATATACCATTTGTCTTTGATGATGATTGTGTATAAGCATTTGAAATACTTAAGAAAGCATTAGTCTCTGCACCTATTGTTCAGCCACCTGATTGGAACCTACCCTTTGAAATTATGTGTGATGCTAGTGATTATGCTGTAGGTGTTGTTCTAGGGCAAAGAGTTGATAAGAAATTAAATGTTATTCATCATGCTAGTAAGACTCTAGACAATGCTCAAAGAAATTATGCTACTACTGAAAAAGAACTCTTAGCAGTTGTATTTGCTTTTGATAAGTTCAGATCTTATATTGTTGATTCTAAAGTAACTATTCAAACTGATCATGCTGCTATTAAATATCTTATGGAAAAGAAAAATGCTAAACCTAGACTTATTAGATGGGTTCTCTTGCTACAAGAATTTGATTTGCATATTGTTGATAGAAAGGGAGCTGAGAACCCCGTTGCAGACAACCTGTCTAGGTTAGAAAATATTCTTGATGACCCACTACCTATTAATGATAACTTTCCTAATGAACAATTAAATGTTATAAGTACTTCTTGTAGTACTCCATGGTATGTTGATTATGCTAATTATATTGTTGCTAAATTTATACCACCTAGCTTCACATACCAACAAAAGAAAAAGTTCTTCTATGATTTGAGACATTACTTTTGGGATGACCCACATCTTTATAAAGAAGGAGTAGATGGTGTTATTAGACGTTGTGTACCTGAGCATGAACAGGAACAGATCCTACGCAAGTGTCATCCGAGTCTTATGGAGGACACCACGCTGGAGATAGAACTGCACATAAGGTATTGCAATCTGGTTTTTATTGGCCTACTCTCTTCAAGGATGCTCATAAGTTTGTCTTGTCTTGTGATGAATGTCAAAGAATCGGTAATATTAGTAGACGTCAAGAAATGCCTATGAATTATTCACTTGTTATTGAACCGTTTGATGTTTGGGGCTTTGATTATATGGGACCTTTTCCAGCCTCTAATGGATACACACATATTTTAGTTGCTGTTGATTACGTTACTAATGTTGGGGAACGTAGCAGAAATTCAAAATTTTCTACGCATCACCAAGATCAATCTATGGAGTAATCTAGCAACGAGGGGAAGGAGAGTGCATCTACATACCCTTGTAGATTGCTAAGCAGAAGCGTTCAAGTGAATGGGGTTGATGGAGTCGTACTCGTCGTGATCCAAATCACCGATGATCCTAGTGCCGAACGGACGGCACCTCCGTGTTCAACACACGTACAGCCCGGTGACGTCTCCTACGCCTTGATCCAGCAAGGGGAGAAGGAGAGGTTGGGGAAGACTCCATCCAGTAGCAGCACGACAGCGTGGTGATGGTGGAGGAGCGCGGGACTCCAGCAGGGCTTCGCTAAGCACTACGAGAGACGAGGAGGGAGAGGGGTAGGGCTGCGCCAACAGGGGAAGAATTCGTGTGTTGGGCTGCCCCTTAGCCTCCACTATATATAGGGGGAGAGGGAGGGCTGTGCCCCCACCTAGGGTTCCCTCCCTAGGGGTGGCGGCAGCCCCCAGATCCCATCTGGGTGGCGGCCACAAGGGGGAGAGGGGGAGGCGCACCTGGGGTGGGCCTTAGGGCCCATCTGCCCTAGGGTTTGCCCCCCTCCCCTCTTGGAGGCGCCTTGGGCCTTGGTGGGAGGCGCCCCAGCCCACCTAGGGGCTGTTCCCTTCCCACTATTGGCCCATGTAGGCCTCCGGGGCTGGTGGCCCCACCTGGTGGACCCCCGGACCCCTTCGGTGGTCCCGGTACACTACCGGTGATGCCCGGAACACTTCCGGTGGCCAAAACCATACTTCCTATATATTAATCTTTACCTCCGGACCATTCCGGAACTCCTCGTGACATCCGGGATCTCATCCGGGACTCCGAACAACATTCGGTAACCGCATACATACTTTCCCTATAACCCTAGCGTCATCGAACCTTAAGTGTGTAGACCCTACGGGTTCGGGAGTCATGCAGACATGGCCGAGACAACTCTCCGGCCAATAACCAACAGCGGGATCTGGATACCCATGTTGGCTCCCACATGTTCCACGATGATCTCATCGGATGAACCACGATGTCGAGGATTCAATCAATCCCGTATACAATTCCCTTTGTCTATCGGTACGATACTTGCCCGAGATTCGATCGTCGGTATCCCGATACCTTGTTCAATCTCGTTACCGGCAAGTCTCTTTACTCGTTCCGTAACACATCATCCCGTGATCAACTCCTTGGTCACATTGTGCACATTATGATGATGTCCTACCGAGTGGGCCCATAGATACCTCTCCGTTTACACGGAGTGACAAATCCCAGTCTCGATTCGTGCCAACCCAACAGACACTTTCGAAGATACCTTAGTGTACCTTTATAGCCACCCAGTTATGTTGTGACGTTTGGCACACCCAAAGCACTCCTATGGTATCCGGGAGTTGCACAATCTCATGGTCTAAGGAAATGATACTTGACATTAGAAAAGCTTTAGCAAACGAACTACACGATCTTTGTGCTAGGCTTAGGATTGGGTCTTGTCCATCACATCATTCTCCTAATGATGTGATCCCGTTATCAACGACATCCAATGTCCATGGTTAGGAAACTGTAACCATCTATTGATCAACGAGCTAGTCAACTAGAGGCTTACTAGGGACATGGTGTTGTCTATGTATCCACACATGTATCTGAGTTTCCTATCAATACAATTCTAGCATGGATAATAAACGATTATCATGAACAGGGAGATATAATAATAACCAATTTATTATTGCCTCTAGGGCATATTTCCAACAGTCTCCCACTTGCACTAGAGTCAATAATCCAGTTCACATCGATATGTGATTAACACTCAAGGTCACATCCCCATGTGACTAACACCCAAGAGTCTACTAGACTCAATGATCTAGTTCACATCACTATGTGATAAACACTCAAAGAGTTCTGGGTTTGATCATGTTATGCTTGTGAGAGAGGTTGTAGTCAACGGGTCTTGCCATATTCAGATCGCTCTGTATTTCACAAAACTTTATATCGTAGATGCTGCTACCACGTTCCACTTGGAGCTATTCCAAATTATTGCTCCATTATACGTATCCAGTATCTCTACTCAGAGCTATCCGAATAGGTGTTAAGCTTTCATCGACATAACTCTTTATGTCGAACTCTTTATCACCTCCATAATCGAGAAACATTTCATTATTCCTCTAAGGATAATTTTGACTGCTATCTGGTGATCCACTCCTAGATCACCTTTGTACCCTCTTGCCAGACATGTGGCAAGGCACACATCTGGTGCGGTACTCAGCATGGCATACCATATAGAGCCTATGACAAAAGCATAGGGGATGACCTTCGTCCTTCCTATTTCTTCTGCCGTGGTCAAGCTTTGAGTCTTACTCAACTTCACACCTTACAACTCAGGTAAGAACCCCTTCTTTGATTGATCTATTTTGAACTCCTTCAAAAACATGTCAAGGTGTGCGTTCTTTGAAATTATCATCAGGCTCTATCTCTATAGATCTTGATGCCCAATATGTAAGCAGCTTTATCCAGGTCTTCCTTTGAAAACACTCTTCAAACAACCGTTTATGCTTTCCAGAAATTCTACATCATTTCGAATCAACAATATGTCATCCACATATACTTATCAGAAATGTTGTAGTGCTCCCACTCACTTTCTTGTAAATACAAGTTTCTAGCAAACATTGTATAAACCTAAAAGCTTTGATCACTCCATCAAAGCATATATTCCGATTCCGAGATGCTTGCTCTAGTCCATAGAAGGATCGCTGGAGCCAGCATACCTTTTAGCATCCTTAGGATCGACAAAACCCTTTATTGTATCACATACAACTTTTCTTACGAAAAACTGGTAAGAAAACTTGTTTTGACATCCATCTGTAAGATTTCATAATCGAAAAATACAGCTAATGCTATCATAATTCCGACGGACTCAAGCATCGCTACGGGTGATAAATTCTCATCGTAGTCAACTCCTTGAACTTGTGAAAAGACTCTTTCCCACAAGTCGAGCTTCATAGACGGTAACATTACCGCCCACGTCCGTCTTCTTCTTAAAGATCCATTTATCTCAATGGCTTGCCGATCATCGGGCAAGTCCACCAAAGTCCATACTTTGTTCTGATATATGGATCCTATCTCGGATTTCATGGCTTCTAACCATTTGTCGGAATACGGGCCCACCATCGCTTCTCCATAGCTCGTAGGTTCATTGTTGTCTAACAACATGATATCTAAGACAGGATTACCGTACCACTCAGGAGTAGTACATATCCTTGTCGACCTACGAGGTTCGATAGCAACATGATCTGAAGCTTCATGATCACTATCATTAACTTCCTATTCAACAGACGTAGGTGCCACAGAAAACATCTTTCTGTGTTGCATCATTCTCTGGTTGAAATAAAGGTTCGACAACCTCATCAAGTTCTATCTTCCTCCCACTCAATTCTTTCGAGAGAAACTCCTTCTCGAGAAAGGACCCATTCTTAGCGACAAACAATTTGCCCTCCGATCTGAGATAGAAGGTATACCCAACTGTCACCTTTGGGTATCCTATGAAGATGTGTTTGTCCGCTTTTGGGTTCGAGCTTCTCCTGCTAAAGCCTTAAGCATCGCAGCCCCAAACATTAAGAAACGACAACTTTGGTTTCTTGCCAAACCAATGTTCATACGACGTCGTCTCAACGGACTTATATGGTGTCCTATCTAAAGTGAATGCAGCTGTCTCTAACGCATAACCTCAAAATAATAGTGGTAGATCGGTAAGAGACATCATAGGTCGCACCATATCTCATAGGGTTTGATTACGACGTTCGGACACACCATTACCCTGTGGTGTTCCAGGTGGCTTCAACTGTGAAACAATTCCACAATGTCTTAAGTGTTTACCAAACTCATAACTCAGAAATTCTCATTGATCAGATCGTAGGAATTTGATCTTCTTGTTATGATGATTCTTAACTTCACTCTGAAATCGCTTGAACTTTTCAAACGTTTCAGACTTGTGCTTCATTAAGTAAATATACCTATATCTACTCAAATCGTTAGTGAAGATGAGAAAATAGCGATATCCACTGCACGCTTCAATTCTCATTGGATCACACGCATCAGCATGTATGATTTCCAACAAGTCACTTGCCCGTTTCATCGTACCTGAAAACGGGGTCTTAGTCATCCTGCCCATGAGGCATGGCTCGCATGTGTCAAGTGATTCAAAATCAAGTGACTCCAAACATCCATCGACATGGAGTTTCTTCATGCATCTTATGCCAATATGACCTAAGCGGCAGTGCCACGAGAAGGTGGTACTATCATTATTAACTCTACATCTTTTGGCGTGAACATGTGTATTACCACGACCGAGATTCAATGAACCATTCACATAGGGTGCATGACCATGAAAGGTATCATTCATGTAAACAGAATAACTATTATTCTCTAACTTAAATGAATGACCGTCTTGCAATGAACATGATCTAATCATATTCATGCTCAACGTAGACACCTGATAACATTTATCTAGGTTCAATACTAATCCCGAAGGCAGATGGAGCGTGTGATGGTGATCTCATCAACTTTGGAAACACTTCCAACACACATCGTCACCTCGCCCTTAGCCAGTCTCCGTTTAGTCCATAGCTTTTGCTTCAAGTCACCAATAATAGCAACTGAACCGGTATCCAATACCCAGGTGCTACTTGGAGTACTAGTGAGGTACACATTAATAACACGTATATACTTTGTTGAAGTTGCCAGCCTTCTTATCTACCATGCATTTGGGGTAATTCCGCTACCAGTGACCGTTCCCCTTACATTAGAAGCACTCAGTCTCGGGTTTGGGTTCAACCTTGGGTTCCTTCACTGGAGCGGCACCTGGTTTGCCATCCATGAAGTTTCCCTTCTATCCCTTGCCCTTCTTGAAACCAGTGGTCTTGTTAAACCATCAACACTTGATGCTCCTTCTTGATTTCTACCTTTTGCGGTCTTAAGCACCGCGAACAGCTCCGGGATCAACTCCATCCCTTGCATGTCATAGTTCATCACAAAGATCTAGTAGCTTAGTGATAGTGGCTAGAGAACTCTATCAATCACTATCTTATCTGGAAGTTTAACTCCCACTTGATTTAAGTGATTGTAGCACCCAGACATTCTGAGCACATGCTCACTAGCTGAGTTATTCTCCTCCATCTTGTTGGCAAAAGAACTTGTCAGAGGTCTCACACCTCTCAACACGGGCATGAGCCTAAAATCCCAATTTCAGCTCTTGGAACATCTCATATGTTCTATGGCGTTCAAAACGTCATTGGAATCCCGATTCTAAGCCGTAACGTATGGTGCACTAAACTATCAAGTAGTAATCAGGATGTGTCTGTCAGGTGTTCACAACATCCACAGACGACGTTGTAGGGGTTTGCACATCGAGCGGTGCATCAAAGACGTAAGCCTTCTGTGTAGCAGTGAGGACACTCCTCGGACTACGGACCTAGTCCGCATCATTGCTTACAATATCTTTCAACTTAATCTTTCTCTAGGAACATATTGAAATAGGGAGCTACAACGTGAGCTATTTATCTACAACATATTTGCAAAGACAATTTAGACTATGTTCATGATAATTGAGTTCATCTAATCAAATTATTTAATGAACTCCCACTCAGATAGACATCCCTCTAGTCATCTAAGTGAAACATGATCCGAGTCAACTAGGCCGTGTCCGATCATCACGTGAGACGGACTAGTCAACATCGGTGAACATCTTCATGTTGATTGTATCTTCTATACGACTCATGTTCGACCTTTCGGTCTTCCGTGTTCCGAGGCCATGTCTGTACATGCTAGGCTCGTCAACTCAACCTAAGTGTTTCGCATGTGTTCCGAGGCCATGTCTGTACATGCTAGGCTCATCAACACCCGTTGCATTCGAACGTTAGAATCTATCACACCCGATCATCACGTGGTGCTTCGAAACAACGAACCTTCGCAACGGTGCACAGTTAGGGGGAACACTTTTCTTGAAATTTTAGTGAGGGATCATCTTATTTAAGCTACCGTCGTTCTAAGCAAATAAGATGTAAAACATGATAAACATCACATGCAATCAAATAGTGACATGATATGGCCAATATCATTTTTCTCCTTTTGATCTCCATCTTCGGGGCTCCATGATCATCGTTGTCACCGGCATGACACCATGATCTCCATCATCATGATCTCCATCATCGTGTCTTCTTGAAGTTGTCTCGTCATCTATTACTTCTACTACTATGGCTAACGCTTTAGCAATAAAGTAAAGTAATTACATGACGTTTATGTTGACACGCAGGTCATAAATAAATTAAGACAACTCCTATGGCTCCTGCCGGTTGTCATACTCATAGACATGCAAGTCGTGATTCCTATTACAAGAACATGATCAATCTCATACATCACATATATCATTCATCACATCCTTTTGGCCATATCACATCACACTGCATATG